>NC_081415.1:496292205-496596788 GCF_030272615.1 Cryptomeria japonica | reverse complement strand
GTGGATGATGTGTATGTGTATGTGTATGAATTTATTTTCATGTCTCAATGTTGGAGTTGAGCATGTTTTCCTTGTGAATTGATTAAGTTGCTTATGCTTGGTTAAGGAAAATGTATGTAGTAAATTTTTTGGGCTTAAAATTAATGTTAAGTGTCTTGTTGTCATTTGAAGTATTTTTGTAGACCCGTTGTGCCCTCTTTATGTGTTCTAGTGGTATTTTGAGTAGTCTTCTAAAGTTTTCAAATTGTTTTAGACCCTCTTGTAGAGTGTTGTAAATATTATTGTAATGGTTGGAAAAATGAGTATTCACTAGTTTAGCTATGTAAACAAGGAAATAACCCACTTCAAATTGGCATTACATCAAAGAGGGATGAAATTAATAGACTCAACCTCAATTCTATGATCAATTCTATGAAAAGGGTTAAATGTTGATTGAATTATATTCCTTCTTTGATTGAGTTGAAAATGAGTTATGAAAATTGAATGTAAAATATAAGGTTAAGAATGTGAGATTGATAATAATTAGTGTACGCAAACAATCTCATATCAAATATAGGAACCTATGTTTAGACTTGAAAGTGTGGGACAATGGTTCTTGGGCACCCTTGTCTATGAGCTTAGATGCGAACAATTGCGATAATTTCAAGATCAAGATGTTGCTCATAATCTTTCACTAAAGTTTGTCAAAAAAATGTTAGACAATGGAGCTTGGGCAACCTTTTCCTTCACTTTATGCCTCTGTCTTCTCTTTCCAAATCTATATGTCTTGTCTCCATATCCTTCCACCAACACATACAAAAGAGTAAAATGGTGACGTTGCCTACATCAAATCCTGGGTTGGAATTAACCTTTGAAAGAAATTGATAAATTAAAATGAACTCTCTAAAGTAGTATGTTGAATATTATACCCCAAGCCTAATGTAATTGATGATGGTTGATTATGCAATACTCTTTGAATGTGATCGCAATTGTTGATGCAATAACATGACATGACATGACAAGAAAAGACATAAATGAATCAATCATAAACACATGCTTGCATGAGGATTGTTGTAATTTGTTGCTCCACGATACTTACATCTTAAAAATGCTTGAAGGATATGATGTGATGATCTCAATGATGCTCAATGTTGTGGATGTAAAATTAATGCTTGTGATATGATGGAAATGAATTGAAAGGATGCTCTTATATAGGGTACTCATGGTATTTCATAGATTAAGATGACCTCTGATGGTCATATTGATGTATTGAGATTGGGAACCAACTAGTGGGGATCGGGCATTGACATATTCAAATTTGGGCTCAAATTAGAGGGACAAGGATGCCCAAATGCCCTCATCCACCCAAAACAAGGTGAAAAGTGTGAAACAGGTGCATTTGGGCCCAAGATAGGGGTTTATACCACCACATAATCGTATGACTTTAATTTTGCAGTACAAAGGCCAAAAATAAACTTAGAGAGAGCTAGGAGGAAACACACTAAGGCAGGGGCACAAAAAGTAGTGTAAAATTATGAAGGGTTAGAATTTATGATGCAACATTTAGCCCCCACTTTAGCAAGAGTATGAGCCTATGTGCATACTCATAGTAAAGGAGAGAGAAGGAGAGAGAGAGAGAGAGAGAGAGAGAGAGAGAGAGAGAGAGAGAGAGAGAGAGAGAGAGAGAGATGAGTAGTTGGAAGGAAGGTTACAAAGAGATAATACATCAATAAATTCAAGGGAACAAGCCCCCAAGCTTAGGATCTTAACTCACACAATCACAAACAAGGATAGATAATCAAAATGGTTGAGAGATAAAGATAGGGAGACAGAGAGATGAGAGAGATGAGTAGTTGGGAGGAAGGTTACAAAGAGATAATACATCACTAAATTCAAGGGAACAAGCCCCCAAGCTTAGGATCTTAACTCACACAATCACAAACAAGGACAGATAATCAAAATAGTTGAGAAGACCTTGATAACAAAGGATTAGAGGGTTAGTACTAATAACAAAGGCTCCAAGTCAAATAGTTGAGAAGACCTTGATAATCAAAATGTCTCAACCACTAATATCATTCTCAGAATTCTATTGCAAGAGCACAAGTGGTGACATACAAATAGAAAGAGCAAGTGATGAGATAAGAAACCATGATCCAATGACTAGCAAATTTGTTATGCTATGAGTTCATGGGAAAAGAGAAAGGAAATATGGATTCTACAATTTAGCAAGTTGTGTTATACTAGGTGATCCATGAAAACATGAATTTTATCAAACAAAAAGTTGTGTTATCTTGTGTGATATACATGGAAAGGAAAGTAAGAGTCAAAAGGTGGATAGCAAGATGTGTTATGCTAGTAATGCTAGTCAACTCATCCTTAAAAAAAGGAAATTGCCAAGAAAGTATTTCTTTTTACAAGGAAATTGATAGGTGCAAATTGAATTGGAGAGTTAAAAAGGTCTAGCAAGTTGTGTTGTGCTAGTCAACTCATCCTGAGATACGGTGCAAGGAAAGTCAAAAGGTCTAGCAAGTTGTGTTATGCTAGTCAACTCATCCTAAAATATGGTGCAAGGAGAGTAAAAAGGTCTAGCAAGTTGTGTTATGCTAGTTAACTCATCCTAAAATAGGAATATTTTTTTCCAAGAAAAGCTTTCTTTTTATAAGGCAAACAACTTTAAATGGTGTTACTAGGACATCATGACAACGATAACCAAATAAAACATTTTTCGCAAGGAAATACTTAAAAATTAAACTGTAAATAAGCAACAGGGAGGCCACATATATGCACCCCCACCATTAATATGTCAACATGTCCCTATGTTGATGTCCTAAGGTAGACATAAAATGCAAGGATAAACACCTTCATTAGAAAGGAGATATTATTTAAGCAACAATGCACATACACTCTAAGATAAAGAGGGCTTATCTCTAAGCAAGGAAGGTATAATTTTTTTTAAAATACCTTGCAACAAATATAGAGGGATCCTTTTGAGGAATATATAATAAAAGGAGTAAGAAATATTTGAGCAAAGAGAAGAAAATAAAATGAGGATGCACTTTCAACATCCAACATCAATCATTTATAAAAAGGTTTTCAAGAAAGGAACAGTTCATAAACCAAGGAAACACACCTCCAAGCAAGGGTAAAAGGGATATAAAGGACAAACAATTCTATTCAAGAAATGAGATTCGTATAAAATCTATACAACTAACTAAAGGAAAGTAAATCCTCAGAAGAGAGAAGATTGAAATATCGTCCTTGCCCCTAAGCATGGAGACAATAATGAGAAGGCTATTATATTTCTATCCAAGTATTATTGTTCATGAAATTGTACCACCATGAATGACAATAAGCCCCCAAAATGCAAGCTACTAATTCCACATAACAAGGAGCAACATAATAGGTGAAGGGAGTACTAATGCACTACTTCTTAATATGTGCCATTATTAATAAGTCGTTGAATTTCATGTTGAAACTTACGACATTCATGGGTAAAATGCCCATGGATTTGATGATGTGTGCAAAAAGGAGTATTATCTTGATCTGGTTTACAATTCTTTCTTCATTTTTCTAAAGAAATGGAGTTTAATTGGGCTCTAAGGAGGTCATGGTAAATATCCTCTTGTTCTGATAAAGAAGGGTATCATATACCTTCTCTAGTGTATATTGCAAATGAGGTTCTATAGGGACTTAAATTCCTTGTTTCATCTTTCCAAGGCCTTATCCACTATCACGTCATGGCCAACCTCATAATATATTTGTCAATTGCGAAGGGAAAGGACATTCATTATTTACCTCTTTCAATTTTGTTGTGTAAACACATCGTAAAGGTTCACCTGGATGAATAGAATAAGGGGGAAGAATCTTACTAGAGAGATTCTTATTCATATACACTTTATTAGGTTAAGAATAAGTATTCTCATCATCTAAGGCTTCATTTTTACTCAATGTTATGTTAGGAGACATATCATGAATAAAATGCATAACATTATCTTGTCTAAAAAGAAGCATAGTTGTTTTCTTGCATTATTTGGCTTAAGGAAGGATTTAGGAGTATTGATGAGGTTACTTTGGTCCCTACCAGCCTCTCCTTTCATGTTTTAGTAGTGTCTAGCACTTGGGGAATTCAATTTTTTATTTCATCTTCTAATTCAAGTGTTTTCATTTTTGAGCTCTTGTGGGTGTATCCTCTACATTTGGACCATGTTGATGAACAATTTGTAGCTCCATATTGCTCGTTTGTTAGGAAAATAGTGTAGGATCTAAGGCACCAATGCCATACTAGGACTCCAATGTGCAGGTAGGACTCTAACATATAATTGAGACACTCGTGTGGCACACTAGTGTCCTCTTGGGGTGATAGTGTCCCATATGGGTGCTAGTGTCCCCATGGTGCCTAGTTTTATCGTTTGAATGTTGAAACTAGTTGTTAATAATTTTTTGAAGTGACCTAGTGTGTGGAAGATGATCTCCTTGGTCTCTAGAGCCTTCCTTGGTCATCATTGTAGACACCTAAAAATGTCTCATTGATCATGTACTAAAGGTAAGTGTTGAGCATCATCTGCCCAACTGGGGCAATCCAAATAAGGTCTTCAAATGAAATGTTGCAAGATGTCAAGCTGATGACATCAGTAAAATTGTTACTTGAACCCCTATGTCTAGTCCCAAGTGTATATCTATAAGCATATGTCTCCTCAAGCTACAAGTCAACATGAATAACTAGCCTCGAGATAGAAATGTGCTCCCAAGCCCAAGTCTAGAGCAATGTAACACCACAACTGACAGATCAGTATCTCAAGTAAACAATGTTGTGCATCTGGTAATAAACTATCACTAAAAGACAAGGACCCCAAGCATACACTCGTCGATGAGCAATCATATCATGGAATACTCTGCCCCATCTAACTAGAAATTTGTGACCTCTCCTATCAGGGATAAACAAACCACCTACAATATTGCAAAATACTATAGTGAGATCATCATAATCTAAATGAGCCTATGGGATATCATACTGACCATTGACCTATAAATCATGCTCGTCACACTCAAAAAGGGCACACAGCCCTGCGATTCCATTATTGTGATCATATATAACTCTATCTCCATGAATGGGAATATGAAGTATCCGCCAAGCATCCTCTAAAGTAATAGATGCCTTACCAGTAGGACGATGGAATGTACACGTCTCATAATGCCATTGCTCAACTAATGTAGTGATCAAGGCCCTATTGGTTGTAATCTCTGGCAAATGTAATACATGACACAATCCTAGATGTCGGGTGTGAGCAACCTCCTCATCAAGTAACTGATCTTGAAGATCAAGACCACTGGGTCTACTCTGTTAGTAGTATAGCACTCCAATATTCTCCTGCACAATAAAAAAAGATGAAAATGTCAAATACCATACAACATGATAAAAATTCATTATACACATGGCAAGAAAACAATTCTTTACAACGAATGTGTGACAGTTACACAGTATGCATGACATTTAAGGTGAATGTGGTACACTTAAAGTGAAAGCGTAACATTTATTACTCATGTGTTACAATGCAAACTAATGCGTAAACAGACACTCTTTTGCATAACACTAAATATCTATGTGTAACACTTACACTATTGTGTGCCAGTTAAAGCTGATGCGTAACATTTAAAACCAATGCGTAAAAATTGACATACGTATGCGTAATGATTAAGAAATCAGGGCTTTGGAAAAATTTGGAAAAAATGACAAAAACATGCATAAAATTAAGCAAAAATTTGGATACATACCATGTCGCCCGTCCCAGGTGGTCTCTGATAGGAACATACTCGCTTGGACAAGTGTTGCCATACCCTAATGCCAGCCATGGTGATCAAACACTCACAAGAAAGCACTAGACTCGCAATGATCTCCAAAGAACTCAAAACAATGCAAATGAGCAAATGAAAGGTCACAATCACTATTTATAGCTCAAAATTAGGGTTTTCTCACTCCAACGGTCGTGGTCCCTTTGAACTTCAACGCACTTATAGTCTAGTCAACGGTCTCGAAATTGCACGAAACTTCACACGATTTCTTACTACCATGATATCAAAAATATGGTTTCAACATCAGAATTTTTTGACCACTTTTTCTGAGGGGGCATATTTATACCCTAAGCGTCACTGGGGCATGTCAGGGCAGAATTTTTTTTGTTTTCTTTGAAACAAAGTCGTACTGACATTTTCTCAGAGAGGGGAAAATGTAGACACCTAAAAATGTCTCATTGATCATGTACTAATTATTCATCCAGTTAGTTAAATAGTTATTTAATTATTTAATTAAGTTTTTGATTAAGGCAAAAACAGGTTTTGAAGGGGCCCTGAAACTCTTTACAAAATGATTCTAAGAGGTATACATCCAAAACAAAACGGGTTGCAAGGATAGGCATAAAAAGCAACAGCCAAAGAGACACCAAAAGCCCAGTAGGGCACAAAAGACAACACAAAGACCAAACCCAGACACAGAAAGAACCAGCGACAGAAAACAACCCAATTACATTAGGCTTCTAAGGGTCTCAGCGACCTCAGCCTCAAGGGAATTCATGGTATCAGTAGTAGCCTTCATAGCTTTATGATCCAAATTCCGAAAGGTCGCCTTTTTCTTCCTGTTCCCTTGGGTCGTTTTGCAGGGTCCTTCACCACTTTGAGTCGCCTTCGCTTCATCACCAATAACAACAACAACCTTATCCAGTTGTTCCAGACTATTCACCATGGTATTCATAACCATTGCGAACTGTTTAACAATTTTGTGACTGCTAACCATAATAGTCTTGAGGGTGTCCTGGATCTTGTTGTAGTCTTAATATAAGCAACAAGGAGGCCACATATATGCGCCCCCACCCTTAATATGTCAACATCTCCCTATGTTGATGTCCTAAGGTAGACATAAAATGCAAGGATAAACACCTTCATTAGAAAGGAGATATTATTTAAGTAACAATGCACATACACTCCAAGATAAAGAGGGCTTATCTCTAAGCAAGGAAGGTATAATTTTAAAAGAAATACCTTGCAACAAATATAGAGGGATCCTTTTGAGGAATATATAATAAGAGTAAGAAATATTTGAGCAAAGAGAAGAAAATAAAATGAGGATGCACTTTCAACATCCAATATCGATCATTTATAAAAAGGTTTTCAAGAAAGGAAGAGGTCATAAACCAAGGAAACACACCTCCAAGCAAGGGTAAAAGTCATATAAAGGACAAACAATTCTATTCAACAAAGGAGACTCGTATAAAATCTATACAACTAACTAAAGGAAAGTAAATCCTTGGAAGAGAGAAGATTGAAATATTGTCCTTGCCCCAAAGCATGGAGACAATAATGAGAAGGCTATTATATTTCTATCCAAGTATTATTGTACATGAAATTGTACCACCATGAATGACAATGAGCCCCCGAAACGCAAGCTACTGATTCTACATAACAAGGAGCAACATAATAGCTGAAGGGAGTACTAATGCACTACTTCTTAATATGTGCCATTATTAATGTCGTTGAATTTTATGTTGAAACTTAGGACATTCATGGGTAAAATTCCCATGGATTTGATGATGCGTGCAAAAAGGAGTATTATCTTGATTTGGTTTACGGTTCTTTCTTCATTTTTCTAAAGAAATGGATTTTAATTGGGCTCTAAGGAGGTCATGGTAAATATCCTCTCGTTCTGATGAACAAGGGTATCATATACCTTCTCTAGTGTATATTGCAAATGAGGTTCTATAGGGACTTAAACTCCTTGTTCCATCTTTCCAAGACCTTATCCACTATCATGTCATGGCCAACCTCATAATATATTTTTCAGTTGCAAAGGGAAAGGACATTCATTATTTACCTCTTTGAATTTTGTTGTGTAAACACATCTTAAAGGTTCACCTAGATGAATAGAATAAGGGGGAAGAATCTTACTAGAGAGATTCTTATTCATATCCAATTTGTTAGGTAAATAATAAGTATTCTCATCATCTAAGGCTTCATTTTTACTCAATGTTATGTTAGGAGACATATCATGAATAAAATGCATAACATTATCTTGTCTAAAAAGAAGCATAGTTGTTTCCTTGCATTCTTTGGCTTATGGAAGGATTTAGGAGTATTGATGAGGTTAATTTGGTCCCTACCAGCCTCTCCTTTCATGTTTTAGTAGTGTCTAGCACTTGGGGAATTCAATTTTTTATTCCATCTTCTAATTCAAGTGTTTTCATTTTTGAGCTCTTGTGGGTGTATCCTCTACATTTGGACCATGTTGATGAACACTCTGTAGCTCCATATTGCTCGTTTGTTAGGAATATAGTGTAGGATCTAAGGCACCAATGCCATACTAGGAATCCAATGAGTAGGTAGGACTCTAACATATAATTGAGACACTCGTGTGGCACACTAGTGTCCTCTTGGGGTGCTAGTGTCCCATATGGGTGCTAGTGTCCCCAACGTGTCTAGTTTTATCGTTTGAATGTTGAACCATTTGTTAATATTTTTTTGAGGTGACCTAGTGTGTGGAAGATGATCTCCTTGGTCTCTAGAGCCTTCCTTGGTCATCATTGTAGACACCTAAACATGTCTCATTGATCATGTACTAATGGTAAGTGTTGAGCATCATCTGACCAACTGGGGCAATCCAAATAAGGTCTTCAAATGAAATGTTGCAAGATGTCAAGCTGATGATGTCAATAAAATTTGTTACTCGAACCCCTATGTTTAATCCCAGGTGTATATCTATAAGCATATGTCTCCTCAAGATGCAAGTCAACATGAATAACTGGCCTCGAGATAGAAATGTGCTCCCAAGCCCAAGTCTAGAGCAATGTAACACCACAACTGACATATCAGTATCTCAAGTAAACAATGTTGTGCATCTGGTAATAAACCATCACTAAAAGACAAGGACCCCAAGCATACACTCATCGATGAACAATCATATCATGGAGTACTCTTCCCCACCCAACTGGAAATTTGTGACCTCTCCTATCAGGGATAAGCAAACCACCTACAATATTGCACAATACTATAGTGAGATCATCATAATCTAAACGAGCCTATGGGATATCATAATGACTATTTATTTGTAAATCATGCTCGTCACACTCAAAAAGAGCACACAGTCCTATGATACCATTATTGTGACCATATATAAGTCTGTCTCCATGAATGGGAATATGAAGTATCCGCCAAGCATCCTCTAAAGTAATTGATGCCTTACCAGTAGGAAGATGGAATGTACACATCTCAGAATGCCATCGCTCAACTAATGCAGTGATCAAGGCCCTGTTGGTCGTAATCTCTAGCAAATGTAATACATGATACAATCCTAGATGTCAGATGTGAGCAACCTCTTCATCAAGTAACTGATCTTGAAGATCAAGACCACTGGGTCTACTCTATCAGTAGCATAGCACTCCAATATTCTCCTGCACAGTAAGAAATGATGAAAATGTCAAATACCGTACAACGTGATGAAAATTCATTCTACGCATGGCAAGAAAACAATTATTTACAATGAATGGGTGACATTTACAAAGTATGCATGATATTTAAGGTGAATGCAGTACACTTAAAGTGAATGTGTAACATTTATTACTCATGTGTTACAATGCAAACTAATGCGTAAACAGACAGTCTTTTGCGTAACACTAAATATCTATGCGTAACACTTACACTATTGCATGCCAGTTAAAGCTAATGTGTAACAATTAAAACCAATGCGTAAAAATTGACATACGTATGCGTAATAATTAGAAATCAGGGCTTTGGAAAAATTTGGAAAAAATGACAAAAACAGGCATAAAATTAAGCAAAAATTTGGATACATACCATGTCGCCCGTCCCAGGTGGTCTCTGATAGGAACGTACTTTCTTGGACAAGTGTTGTCATACCCTAATACCAGCCATGGTGATTAAACACTCACAGGAAAGCACTAGACTCGCAAAGATCTCCAAAGAACTCAAAACAATGCAAATGAGCAAATGAAAGGTCACAATCACTATTTATAGCTCAAAATTAGGGTTTTCTCACTGCAACGGTCATGGTCCCCTTGAACTTCAATGCACTTGTAGGCTAGTCAAATAGTCTCAAAATTGCATGAAACTTCACACGATTGCTTACTACCATGATATCGAAAATGTGGTCTTAGCTTCAAAAAATTTCGACCACTTTTTACGAGGGGGCATATTTATACCCTAAGCATCACTAGGGCATGCCGGGGCAGAATTGTTTTTGTTTTCTTTGAAACAAAGTTGTACTGACATTGTCTCAAAGAGGGGAAAATGTAGACACCTAAAAATGTCTCATTGATCATGTACTAATTATTCATCCATTTAGTTAAATAATTATTTAATTATTTAATTAAGTTTTGGATTAAGGAAAAAATAGGTTTTGAAGGGGCCCTGAAACCCTTTACAAAATGATTCTAAGATGTATACAACCAAAAAGCAACATCCAAAACAAAACGGGCTACAAGGATAGGCATAAAAAGAAGCAGCCAAAGAGACAGCAAAAGCCCAGTCGAGCACAAAAAGACAGCACAAAGACCAAACCCAGACACAGAAAGAACCAGCAACAGAAAACAACCCAATTACATTAGGCTTCTAAGGGTCTCAGCGACCTTAGCCTCAAGGGAGTTCATGGTATCAGCAGTAGCCTTCATAGCTTTATGATCCAAATTCTGAAAGGTTGCCTTTTTCTTCATGTTCCCTCGGGTCCTTTTGCAGGGTCCTTCACCACTTTGAGTCACCTACGCTTCATCACCAATAACAACAACAACCTTATCCAGTTGTTCCAAACTATTCACCATGGTATTAATAACCATTGTAGATTGTTTAACAATTTTGTGACTACTGACCATAATAGTCTTGAGGGTGTCCTGGATCTTATTGTAGCCTTCCTCAACACGGATGATGTGTTCCTCCAGCCTTTTCTTCAGCTTATCAACCCCTTCCCTTGTTTTCTTGATATATTCCATGATCGACTTCTTCTCAGCCTCAGTCCAATTCCCTTCATTATTCAGATTACCATGAGAAGAACCAGCAGGGAGAGAATCCATTTTGCTTCCCAAGGCTCTTTGGTTAATCTGGATCTCTTTAAGTTCATGAAACAACCACTTGAACAAACTAAAGATGTCAATTGCATGATCACGAGCCATTCCCAACACATTTTCATAATCCTCCCTCTTATCATTTAGCTCGTCACTTTTGGGATGAAGGTCTGCAATACCACCCACACCCACATTACCAGTCTCCTTATAGGACGAAGGAGAGCTCGGGACATTAGGGTTATCAGGGTTCTTAACATCATCTTCCTTTTCACTAGAAGAGGGGGAGCCATTCTTAGCCGAAGTAGAGGAGGAGGACATAACGATGTTCTTATGACCTTTGGAACCCTTCCTCATCTTGGGTTTAGAGCTCAAAGGAATTTCCATTTTAGATTTTTTCAGGGGAGGGGGAGTCTCTTCAGACCCAGACCCAGAGGCATCGTTATCAGACTCTCCCACACTAGTCTCATCATTCTTAGAAGAAATATGGATAAAATCATCAGGGAGAGGAAGAGAACGAAAATGGGAATCAATAAGGACCAAAAGGCCTTCATGCACGATGGGAAACTTAGCAGGGTTCTTGTGGTGGTCACTAAAATTAGCCCCAAGAGAAGACATGAGGTAGAAAGGGAAAGACATTTTCACACCATGGTGGAAATGATTCAAAATTAAAAAGTGGTGGCCATACACCCTAGTATACCAACCATCTAAAGTAAGGTAATTCATAATTACCTTGAGAAGCTTCTACTAGAAAGACTTAATGACCACAATATCATAGTAGTTGGTCGTCTTCTTAACGATTTTAGCCCGCTCCACCTCCTTCTTGGGGAAATTCTGCATAGCTTGCTCTGTATGTACCCTATCTTTGTAATACTTCATGCCATCCATAGATAACCCAATAACCTGTGCAATAAGGGCTTCATCAACCAGGACCCTCCGACCATGAAGAACAATTGTTCCATCCTTCCAGTTTTTAACAAAATAGCTTGTAACATCTTGATTTCGCTCTTGAAGCCTCTCAATGTATGGAGTGAGCCCACCTTTCTCCAGAATATGCCATGGCTTCTTTTCATTATTAAGCTGCACACAGCTAGGCGTCTCAATTATTTTTCTCGCACCACCCATTTTATTGAGCTCTCTTTAATACTCTCTGCGACGAATTTCCAGAGTTAAAGCAAACCTCCAGAAAATGTATAAAATCACCCACAAAGCATGCGAAATAAATTCGCATCGATTCTTATGTCCTCTTTGGCCACCTGTCTTAGAACAAAAGGTATTAGCAATTCTAGAAAGACTCAAAGTCATTATGGCACTAGTAATCATTAAATTTACTCCCCTGACTTCGCTCATGGAGTAGATGCATAGCAAATTCCGAGTCCAATTTGTCACCATGGGTCCAACAAAGTTGGGCTTTACACGTCACTCCCCTATTGGCAAGGAAGTCAGCAATCACATTGGCTTGTCTGTAAACATGGATGAAAATACATTTATCAAAGGTTTTAATAATATCTTTAGCTTTTTTCATCCAAATATCAACATTCCAAGCCGAAGTTGAATTGCCCTTTAGGTAGTTGATAATGTTCTTTGAGTCCCCCTTAACCCAAACAAGCTTACAGTTGTTTTGTTTTGCAAGTTTTAAACTGTAATAAGCTCCTATGGCTTCAGCAACATTATTAGTCTGTTTACCCAGAGGGAGAGCAATAGCAAAAATGAAGTTGCCATAGTGATCCCATATCACCCCACTACAACTAGCTTGACCAGGGTTCCCTCTAACCGGATCATCGAAATTGATTTTAACCCATCCTTGGGGTGGGAAGTTCCAAATAATATTGTCCCTAGGGTTGACCTCAGGTGTAACCATATGATGACCAAAATCCCATTCCTTGACAACATTGGCTTCATACTCCTTAAGGATACCACTGTGAGAGAGGACAATGGGGCTAACAACCGAGAGGTTATCAGAGATGGCTCGAGAAATTTTCTTGAAGACAATATCAGAAGGGAGATGGATATCCCTAAAGATATGATTATTACGTTCTTTCCATAAACCCCATGCCATGTGAGGAAACACAAAAAACCAGAGCTTATTTATGAAGGGATTTCTTGAGGGCGGGTTCCATTGGTGGACGAACTCCTTAACATCTCTCGATAAAGTCCAGCAAAGATCCATTTCTAAAGCACCAAACTCCAAATCTTAGAGGTGTAAGAGCAATGTAAAAACAAATGGTCCACAGAGCCTCCTACAAGAACGAGTAGCATCTATTTGGGATAGAAAATCCTGTCTTAACAAGATTGTCAATAGTTAAAATTTTATTAAGAAAGAGGAGCCAAAAAGCATATTGACCTTAGGAGAAAGGTCCTTAATCCAAACTTTAGAACACCAGGACACATGGGGTTCATTATAGACATCTGCAGAAGCCACATAAAACTTCCCATTGGGATTGAATTTCTAAATTAGTTCATCTTCCACACTTTCCTCCAAACCAAAAGAATTTAGGAAAATTTGCAAATGGGTGAAAGAAGGATTAATAACAATAAGATTAACCCACTTACCCTCGTTCCAATAGTCAGCCACCATAGAGCCAAAAGAAGCCACACAAGATCCCAAAGTAGGATAAGAAGCAAGTGAATGATTCTCGATCCAACAATCATCCCAAAACCATATTTTTATTCTATTCCCCAGCTAGCCACATCCCTAGCCTTGAGGATATTGTCCTGCAGATGAGATCCAGTGGGGATATGAGAAGAACTCAAAATGTCCTGCAAAGAATGAACATTAGAAAGATATTTATTATGCCATAAGGTGTTCCATTCCCTTCTACAATCATAAGATCTCCAGGCCTGTTTAGCCAGAAGAGCATTATTAAAGGTTTTGATACTTATAATTCCCAATCCACCATATCTCCTTAGCTTGCAAACCTTATCCCAGCCAACTTGAGGGATTCTTCTCTTTTCCTCAACCCCTGACCAAAGGAATATTTTTTGAATTTTGTCAATAATTTCAGCAAATTTATAGGGAATTTTGAACAAACTGAGTGCATATACTAGGAGGTTCTGAAGAGTATCTTTCAACAGCTGAATTTTGTCAACCTAACTCAAAAGGGTGCCTTTCCACCCAGCCAAATTCCTATTAAATTGATCAATTAAAGATTTCCAAAAGGACTCAAAAGGTTTAGATCCCAGACGGAGACCCAGGTAAATAGAGGGGAGCTTACCAACTGAGAATGTTAGCAATCTTCATTTGGTGCTGCTCAGGGGTGTTGATAAAATAGATAAAACTTTTAGTTCTATTAACCATCTATCCAGAGGCTTTTTCATAGATGTTGAGAATCGATTTGATGACTCGAGCTTCTCCAAAAAAAGAGCTACCCATTAAAATGGCGTCATCAACAAATTATTGATGAGAGAAAATCAAATCGGTAGAGGACGGCTTGAGACCTTTTAGGGATCCTTCCACAACTTTTTTTATGAATGAATCTACCTAAACTTTCTGACATTATAGTGAAAAGAATAGGCGATATGGGATCACCCTACCTAAGACCCCTCAAGGTTCTAAAGAAATGGGACGGTGATCCATTGATAATAACAACAAAAGAGGTGGTGGAAATGAGCTGCCAAATCAAACTAATAACCTTGCCAGAGAAACCAAAAGCTTGAAGAACTTTTTTTAAGAAGCACCAATCCACCCTATCACAAGCTTTAGCAATGTCCAATTTCAGAAGAAAGCCTTGAGACTTCGCCTCCAAAAGTGAATGAATGTTTTCATAGACAGTGATGATGGAGTCAAGAATCTATCTTACTGGCACAAAGCCTTTTTGCTGAGGGGAGATCAGAAGAGGAAGAACACTCAACAACCTCGACGTAAGGACCTTGGAGATAATTTTGTAGAAAGAGTTGCACAAGATGATAGGCCTAAAAGAATCCAAAGAATCAGCCCCTTGCTTCTTAGGAATGAGGACAATGAAGGTAGCATTCAATTCCTTCAGCAGAGATCTAGCTCCAAAAAATTCTTTAACAACATTGGACACATCTTCGCCTACCACATCCCAAAAGTGCTGAAAGAAAAACATAGGAAATCCATCAGGGTCTGGAGATTTACTCGTCAAAAGAAAAGACATCGCTCCTAATCTCCTCCTTAGAAGAATGGCAGCAATATTATGATGTTGGCTCTCAGATAGGATTTTAGGTATAATATCAACCAACATATTTTGAGCCTCTGGGTCTAACAACGTATCTTTCTTCAGAAGATCAGCAAAGAACTCAACAACAACTCCACTTATTTCATCCTCATTATCAATTCTTCTCCCATTCTTCACAAGGTGGTCAAATCTATTTTGCAGCCCTATGTTTAAGGGTAGAGATGTGGAAGAATCTAGTGTTTTTATCACCATCTTTGAGCCATAAGGCTCAAGATCTCTGCCTCCAAAAGGTCTCTTCCCGAGCTATAATATTGTGGTATTTGGACAAAACATCACTTTCCTTAGAAAAAATATCATTCACATATCCTTCATTTTGGACTTTATCCTAGATCAGGACCAACTCCTCATGAATAGTAGCTTTTTGAACAAAGATGTCCCCAAATACTTCTCTATTCCACTTTTTGACCCTCTCCTTGAAATGCCTTAACTTTTTAACAACCCGGAACATAGCAGAATCATCCACTTGAACATTCCACCAATCCTTCATGCTACTGGAAAGGTTTGGGTGGGAGAGCCACATTTTCTCAGATCTAAATGGAAACCTCCTTCACGGACCATTTTTAAGCTCAGCCATCAGACATATAGGAAAGTGGTCAGATCTAATTCTAACCATAGAATTCAGAGAATAGATATAATGTTGGATCCAATCAACATAAATCGAGGCCCTATCAAGCCTAACTTGAATCAGGTCAGTGCCAACACGATGATTGGACCAAGTGAAAGAAGCTCCAGATAAATCCAATTCAACCAGACCTTGACCATTGATGAAGTCAGCTAAGTCCAATTTGTTGTCCATCTGTATCTGGGATCCCCCAAATTTATCAACTTCCGTGAGAGGGATATTAAAATACCCCATTATCAGCCAGGGAGTATTAGGATAACGGCTACGAAAAGAAGAGAGCTTTAGCCAGAATTTCCTCCTACAAACTTTATTATTGGGAGCATACACATTGGATAGGATCCATGAGAACCCATCCCTTGAATATTTAAACAAATTAGCCACATGGTTACTATTGTGACAAATAGGAATGCCATGAATAAACTTAGTATTCCATAGAGTAGCAACTCCCCTAGAAGCCCCATCAGAGCTACTCCCTTGAGATTCACAAAATTTAGAAAACTTAATTTTATCCACCTTATCTTTCGACATTTTAGTTTCTTGAATAAGTAAAATATTTGTTCTATGATCCCTAACAATATTATGGACAATGTCTTGCTTATGACTGCTATTAAGACCTCTAATATTCCAAGATAGGATCTTCATTTCTTACTAGGGGAATTAAATAGACTGTCATGGATCATTTTTTGTGATCCATCCGCTATGTTCTGTATGCACTCCTGCTCTCTTTGCCATCTGTTAGATTTTCTCCCTGAACTTCGAGGTGGCCCACCATAGTCTGCCTTCCCTTTATTGCAAGTTGTAACTCTAGGCTTCTGCTGAGAATTCTTTTTCTTTGACATCACCTTAGTGTAGCTCATTTCCTCATCAGATTCAATTCTCTCTAAGCCCGTAGCACTATCAACCTTTAGAGGCTGTAGGGTGTCTGGAATAACAGTATTCGGATCAAAGTCAGGGAAGTTACAGGTGGAATGTTGAGAGGAAGAGTCATCCTCCAAGGTCTTCTTCAGATCATTGAGCTCAAGAATACCGAACGATGATCCAAGAATCGAAGAAGATTGCTGATCTTTAAAGGAACATTCTTCCATATCCTTGAATCTTTGGGGGTTCAAGGGTGAAAGTTCTCCCTCCTCCAAATCCTCAACCAAAACCTATTCTTCTCCCTTTTCAACAATCACATTCTCCTTAGTTATCTCCTCTACAATTTGAGCAAGACCCTCCTCAGACACGATCTTCAGATCTATGTCCTTGGCCTCAAGGTTTTGATCACCATAAATACTTTCTTTGTTATCTTCCTCCTAGCCTGTTTCTTTCGCCTCACCCTTTTGGCCATGTTGAACAACATTTTTCTTATTGTTTTCGTGTCTCCCATCAGGCCCTTTCTAGTGCACAGAATCACCCTTCTTATTTTGGGTTTTTGCGTCCACAAGTTTGGGTTTCCAGACTATAGATCCTTTATTAGAATCTATCTTGGTGTTCTAGAGGGCATTTCTTTGCCCAATGGCCCACCTTTTTACACACGAAGAAAACAAAAGGTAACGATTCAAACTCAATAATTTGAACTAGTGTTCCCAACTTTGACACCAGCTTCACCAATGAAGGAAGATCCTTAGATCTAGACACCCCCACACAAATCCTGGCATAGACCATTCTTTTCCTAGTAGTCATCATAGGATCAATGCATAGAAGTTCGCCAAACACTCCAACAATGCCCTTAAAAATATCTTCATGCCAATATTCCAGAGGAAAACCCGACAGCTTGACCCAGACAGGAATGGTTTCAAAAAAGGCATTAGACATATCCATATTCGAACTCCATTTCTTAAGGGTTAAGGAGTATCTCCCCATAATCCATGGGCCACCACAAAGAATAGTCATGATATCCTCAGTGCATGAGAATGCAAAGGAGAAAAAACTCTAAGCGAGAGCCAAAACCTTGACTTGCACTTTGATCTTCCACCTTTGACTAACAAAGATCCTCACTAAGTCAATGTTGGGTCTAGGCCCAGTGAACATTCCAACAAGGGTGAGTGCCATAATAGCAACGTTGTGGTCAATCACCTGGTCAGGGATAGACAAAGCAATCTTTCCACTAGCCTTATCACAAGTAACAGAGACAGGTGGGAAAGAGGACTTTCCAGTCAGCTTAACCCCAAATAAAGTAGCCCAACGATTATTCGTGTCTCCTATTAAAAAAGCTCATTTCGTGGCCCCCGTGATAGGAACCCAAGAAGCCCGTGATGAAGACAAATCATGAGAACAGTCCACTGGGGAAACCCTTGATGAATCCCCGTCCCCTGGGTCCACCTGAAAACCCATTTTTGGGTCTCCACCATCTTCAGAGTCTGCATCACCCTGGTTGTCCTTAGGGCTAGCAGATCTTGGGGATCTCAAACCACCTCCTTATGAACCCGGAAGGGATCCGCCAGCGACCGCATGAGAATCACCTGAAACCCTACCCTAAGTAGCCTGAAACCCTACCCTAAGTGCCATAAATTATTTAATTAAGTTAATTAATCTTATTCTTCTAATTTCATATGTCTTCATCATCTTACTAACTATTCCAATTACAATTCTATCATCGTTTTATCATTTAAACCAATTTCTAATGTTAATTAAATATTTTTTATTAAATTAATTGTGATTATTAATCCCTCAATTTAAATAATCTTTATTATTTAAATAAATTCATTCTCGGTTTCTATTTCTAATCAATTAATCATTCAACCTTTTTTTAATATTAATTAAATATTTATTATTTAATTATTTATGATTTTAATCCTTTAATTTAAATAATTTGTATTATTTAATTAAATTCAATTTCTAAATAATTAAATAGTTTCTTTAAATTATTTAATTAACTAATTAATTCTTCTAATTTCATTAATTCTTCAAATTCAAATTCATATTCTCCTAATTTCGTCTAATTTCAAATACATGTGCATGATTTCAAAAATCAAATTGAAAATCAAAGTCAACTTCTAAATATATTCAAATAACAAATCGAATTTAAAATAAATTCAATATTTGAATTAAATCTCATGAAAATATTAAATTGAAAACCAAAGTCAAAGATCAAGCACATGCTAAATTAATTAATTAATTAAATCATTATCTTTTCAATTCCTATTTCTATCTTCCACTTTGTTTATTTTTCAAAAAGGATTCAATCAGTCATCTCTAGTTAACTATTCAATCTATTTTGATTGATTATTTCAATTAATTGATTAATTACGTCATTCTTTAATTCTCCTCCAATCATTCTTTTTCTATCTTTCAATCAGCTTTTTTCTCAATTAGTTAACTCATTAATCTATTCAATCTATTCTGGTCCACCTCCACATCAGCAATTCAACTATCAATCATCATGTGAGCTCACCTAAGTTCCACCTCTTAATCAATATGGTCCACCTCTCCAATAATCTATAAATTCAGCATTCAAACTCCATTTTCAAGGAAATCGCGAACTTTGAATCTTTGTGTTATTTGCAAGTTGTCAGCGTAATATCTGAGAGCCATCATACCATGTAGAAGAGAAGAACAATGGAAGCCATGATGCACAATAGGGAGTTTTATATTGTTTAATTTGATTCTATCATGCATCTATTTCATTGGTTTATGTTTGAATTGGTAGAATAGGGATTCATGATTTTCCTTATTAATTCTAGTTAAGCAATGATGATTTTAAGCATATACATTTTAGTGAACCCGACGTGAGCAACAACTAATTAACCCTTTGTGTTTTTTGAGTGATTTTTGCATATCGTACGGATTTTCAGATTTTTTTGTAGTTTTGTACGGATTTCAAAAGTGGAATCAAACATCACACAATCATGCAAACATCATCACGCAATCACATAGACATGATTACACATTCAACCTGTCAGGGTCACGCATTCATGTTGATACCTTCATGCATTCACTTAGATATAATTACACATTTTTTGTTCATATTTAGGCATTTTGTTTGTTTCATTTTCTTGTTTTTTAATCCTCTGTTCTATCTAAATTTTGTATTACATTCTGCAAATTTGAAGATTTTCTATCCTTGTATGATGCTTTCAATATAACATCTTATGACACATAAGGTAAAATTTAAGATTTCAGGTGCTCAAAGAACAGCAGAACAAAGGAGGCAAGCCAAATGTTATTAGCAAATTCTAAAGACAGAAAAAAGGATACAAGACCTAGAGGACCAACTAGTTATTGACAGATACAACAACCTAGTCCTATCATATAGACTGAAATATGACTTGCTTAATATAGATTGGTTGATGAGAGATCTGACTAGGGCTTCATAGTCTGTTTTACAGGTTTCTGGTGAAGTTTAGGCTTTTTTTTTTTAGATTTTTTTTAAATTGTCTATTTATCTGTTACACATTTGCTTTGTCAGTTTCACACATTCGGTATGTCATTTTTATGCATTCGCTCGGTCATCATAATGCAATCGCCTAGACATTTTTACGCTTTCACTCTGTTAGAATCACGCATTCATTCAATAGGTAGTTTGGCTTTTTGTTTTCTAGTTACTGATTCCATGTTTGCAGTGTGTGTCGAAATTACAGAGAAGGCTTGATCATCCCAGATTATTTTGGAAACCACTAACAATTTTATTGTAGGATCCTTTAGGGTTAAAATACTATTGGATTTTGGGTTTGAAATTGACATGCATGCTTTAACACTTCAACTTGGTGCTTAAAACAAATCTGGTTAAAGTTGGCATGCATGCTTTCACACATCATCTTCGTGCTTAAAACAAATCTGGTTAAAATTGACATGCATGCCCTCACACTTCAGCTTCGTGCTTAAAATTGATCTTGGGTTTAAAAATTGACATGCATGATCTCACACTTCAATTTGGTTTTTTAAAATAGACATGCACATGCGTATCTCACACCTCGGTTTGGGATTTAAAATGAATGTGAATTAGGATTATGAATAGAATAAATCACACATTGCTATATCTTAAGGAAGGAATCTCAAGCACTTGTTCTCTGTTTGGAGTGGTCCTACTATTAACACACACTATCCTCTCCTCTGGCTTTTGTGGACCTCGGTGCAAGAGAAAAGTGTTATGACACTCATTTTTTATTTTTAGTAGTAAGGGGTATCTTTGACTGGGGATTGCATCACCACACAAAGGTACTTCTAATTGGGATGTATTGGGGATATCATCTCTCCCAGCGTACTCTTGAGCGGGTTTTTTGAGCCGCCATATAAACATATTGGTCAGGAGACTAGAGTGTTGAGTGAATTTGATGTATGTGGGGGCCTTCCCTGCACCGATAAGATTAACTATAGCCTTAAGTGGCTTGCTCTGAGAATCCATCGTTGGATCGGGACCCCTCGAAACTTACAATAAGAACCAACTTAGTAGCCCAAATCCCACGGTTATTGGTTCCGGGTGTGTGGATCGTACCCCATAGATACCCTCCATGTGCCTTGCATGATGAGACAGAAAATCCTCAGTGATAAGATCTTCGGATCTTCGGGGTAAGAGAGACTGGCATGCCCGAGAAGTGTGTATCGTGGAGTGAAGTCAGTGCTACCAGACTCTCTATATGTTCGTCTTATTTCAGTATCTTGTTGTGGGGGGCCCATTAAACGGTTTCCACTTGCTAGCCTAAGATTGTCTTCTATTTTTTTATGTGTATCATTATGCTAAACCAATATTGAGTTAGTATTTGGGTTATTTCAGGTCCTACCTTGTGTATCTCTGAATTCTCAGAGTTTGTCAGAACATAGTTCATTCATCTATACTTATCTTCAGACAATGTTCTCAGAATTGAAAAAAACAGACTTGTCTTACAAACAAAGTTATTTGAAATGGAGTCTACCTTGAAACATTTGACAAATCCAACAAAGTCCAAAATTTTACATACGTGTGACCATAGGTGTTCTTGGAGTCCTTGATCCTTGCATAGTCCTCATTATAGTCCTTATTATCGTCCTCATTATAGTCCTCATTTTACATCTTTAGAATTTGCATAGTCCTCATTTAATTATCGTCCTTATTATAGTCCTCATTTACATCCATAGGGTTTGCATAAGTCCTTGCATAGTCCTCATTATCGTCATCATTATAATTTACGTCGTTGCAATCTTTGCATAAGTCCTTATTTGTGTCCCATTAACCTCCTAGTTCATTTTAGTGTCGTTATAATCTTCATATTAGTCCTTGTTTAGACCTCATATACGTTTGTCTTAGTCTATCGTCATTCGCATACTCATCCTAGAATGTCATAGCATGTGTCCTAATGGGTCTACCAGGTGATGGTTTGCTCCCCTTCGAGCAACCTAATCTAGTGCCAAACAATGGTCAATGAGAAATCATTAACAACTTAGATAACTTGGCTTGGAAATTAAAGACAAGTGCACCTCAGTACATAGGAGTCAAGTTTGAGATAGATAGAGAGTATAAGATTTCCTATAGAATTGATAGAGAAATTATTGCAGAACTTATTAGACAAGAACTTGAAAAACTTGCGTTGCAAACATCTCAAAGTACTCAACAAGTTTCGCATCTGAATCCCCAATAGAGGGTTAGGTCTAGTGTTGCATACCTCACTTTTTGGTCTAGAGTCTTGCATTCATAATCAAGGTTTGCCATCATCTTTCATTAGGTCCTAAGTATCCTCATATAGAAGTCTTCAATGCCCGTCACAAGGTCATAAAAGGCAAAGAGTAAAATGGACCCAAACAATGACCTGTCAATTAATCCTACTTGGAACATGGACATGTCAAATAGTCAAAACTCTCAATAGTCAAATCCCTATGTCATGTTGACAAGACACGAGATACAACAAAACTTAACACGTGAGGAAATTGAGTCATCTCAACAGGACCCACATGTCCTTACGATTCTAAACGCTCCTATAAACAATGATAGGGATAGATATCTTTCTTTGTTATTACAAAATGGTGCCAAGTTACCTCAAGGTTTTGATGTCACAACGATTTTACCACGAGGGATTACTTTAGGTCAAAATAGCAGTCAACTACCAAATGTAACACAAACACAAGCTATGACTTCAAGTTCCTCCCAAAATGCTTCAACATCATCAGCCCAAGCAAATTTGGTGTCAAACACAAGTTCTCAAGCGAGTGCATCGTCCTCAACAATGAACATGAGCGCACAAACGCAGGCTATCATAGCCTCTCAAACTACACCAGTAATGTCAAGTGTTTCAGAACCAAGTCAAACACAAGCCTCAAGTATTTCTCATACAACAAGTGTGACTCAACCTCTGGTTTCCTACTCAATAGGTTCTACATACAACCATCAGAACATAAACCCAGGTTTCGCTAATACAATGAGTACAACCCAATCAAACATGGGTTCACAATTTGCTTATTTCCCAATACCCAGCGGAACCCATAACGCGTAGAATTATAGTTATGGTACATTCCAACAACCTCCTATTTATACTACCACAAATCCTTTGTGGGAAATATACACGCGCAAAGTGAACCACTGACTCAAACAGAAATTTTAACCCAACAAATACAAAATCTACAACAACAGATGACAACTATGCAAACCGGTAATGACAAAAAGAGTTATACGATGCAGGACTTACGTCCTTATCCCTTTGATCATACAATATACATGCCTACTTTCCCTCCACATTTTGAAACACCGAAATTTGACAGATACCGAGGGAAAGGTGATCCTAGAGATCACGTTAGAGAATTTTTCAGTGCATGTATAGAGGTTGCAACTGAAGACACTTATCTAATGAGATTGTTCCCAAAAAGTCTCAAAGGTTCTGCCTTGGAGTGGTTTTCACATCTCCCACCAACGATCACATCATGGGGTGAACTAGCTAAACAATTCATTTCTAACTTCTATCATAACATTGATACCCCAGTTACATTGATGGATCTATGTGTTGCAAAACAATATGAAAATGAAACATTTGCATCCTTCTTACAAAGATGGAGATCTATCTACAAAAGATGGAAGACTATTATTCCCAAAACTGAGCAAGTTGACATTTTTTCATAAAACTTAATCCCAAAGATTAAGTACTCGATACAAATGCAATGTTTGACCACATTTAAATAAATCACTAAAAAGGCCTTAAAGTGGCAAAAGGGACTTGTAGAACAAGGTATCATAAAATATGGAAATTCTACAAACAACACCAACAATGATAAATCTAAGTTCTAGTCAAGAAATAAGAATGTGACCAATGACGGTGTGGTAGATGCCCATACAGTGAATAGAGCTCAACCGATTGTATCTTTACAATGACCAATTCAATCATCTAGTCAGAATAAAAGTCCACATATAGAAAATAGGATAGTGTCAACAAATGCAAATGTTGCACAAGCTACAAACACAAGGTTCCCAAGGATGATTGCTCCAAGAAGGAACTACACACCACTGGGTGAGCCTATTGAATCGGCGTTAAAGAAATTAATACAGACAAATATGATCACCTTGCCAGAGGTTAGAGTATATGAACTGGGTCCTTTCAAACCTACATGGTGGAATGATAACGATTTATGTGACTATCATCATACAAAAGGTCATAAGATTGCAAGTTTCTATAAGTTGAAGAACTTAATTCAAGACCTGATCCAAGGTGACATCACAGTTGATAACAACAAAACTTCAACAAACACAAATCACACCATCTTTAAGGATCCTTTTGTCAAACATGACAAAGGTAAGGCATCAACATCAGGAACACAAGACAACACTGCCAACTACACAAAAGTATCATATGACTATACCATTCATGCTGTTAGCTCAGGAGATGTAGTAAATGTTGATTCACAAGAACTTGATGATGATGAGAAAAATAAAGGGACTGATAACTATGATAACCAAGTTTGCATGATATCACAAGCACCAAAATATGTAAAGCCGAGAATCTTTATCTTATGGACTGGGGGCAGGAAGAACCACCTTATTCAGGAAGGTTTTGTCATGCCCAAACTTTGGGCCAAAACACAGACAACAAAAAAATATATTTTGAGACACTTATTTACATGCAACCATTGCTTAAATAGTTGTGACAACTTAACATGTGGTTCTAACGAATTATTAATTGATATTAAATACTAACATAACAATTTACGATAGTTCCTATTATCAAGTGGGGCGAATAAAATTTATAAGGGAATATTAAATTCACTCAAAAGTCTTTATCATTTAGGTTGCGATTATTAGTACATAAATTAATCCGTCCCTCTTAACTAGACATTAACATAGTTACTTGGCTCTATATTAATTATTTATTACATATCAAATTTCCTCCATCCTGTAATTACGTTCCTTCTTAATAACTTAATTTTACAAAGAAAATGGCTTCTATTAATTCAATACCAAAGCTTATTTTATTGCGTTAATATTATCAAATGGAGCAGTTACAATTAAAGTGCCTAACATCATTAAGATGTTTTAATTTACTTGATAAAAGTTCCCACTTGGGTTAATAGGGTTCACAAGGCTTAGTCCACTTAGAGGGAATAATTTTACACCCCTACACTACCCTCTTAAATTAATTATTTAATTACTTTATTAAATAATTCCATTTATTTATGAAAATCCAATTAGATCTCCAAAATTAATTTACCAAATTCATCCAAATCTTTCATAAGATTGAACTCCAGAAACATTTAGAATTTATACATCCTTTTAAAATATGCCCATTTGATTATCAAAAGCATATATAAGTTTATAAAAATATTTAGTCTAAAAATTTGCCCTATTCATCCATATTTTCAAATTCTATAAATATATTGCAATATATATATATATATATTACAATATTATAATATTTTTTTTTTTTAACATATTTATAATTCATGCATGCAAACCCTAACTTAAAATGTAAATTATAAAATACCCTATATATCCTTCTTAAAACTCTCTTCTTTTCTTATGTTACCCTAGCCCTACCCGGGCTAGGGTTTTACTTTTAGTTTCTTGCATTGCAGGGACGATCCAATTCGAAAACCATGGTGGAGTGGCCGAAGTTTATTTTTTTAAAAGCGGGAGAGGTAGTGGCGCGGGGGTTTTACCCAACTGCCACTGTGTGCGCACACAGTGGCGGTCTACAGGTTGCCCACTATGTGTTCACACAGTGGCGGCGCGGGCGCCGCCCACTGTGTGCCCACACAGTGTCGGCGCGGGCGCCGCCCACTGTGTGCCCACACAGTGTCGGCGTTGGCACCACCCACTGTGTGCACACACAATGGGTTTCGGCCCTCCGCCCGAAACCCTTTTTTTTTTTAAAAAAAATTGTTTTTTTTTTTTAAAAAATAAGTTTATATATATATATATATATATATATATATATATATATATATATATCTTTTACATTATCTATATAAATATGGTTTAAATATGATTATAAATATATATATATATATATATATACTTTCTATTTATATACATATATTTTAGATATAAACTTAAATAAACATATATTGAATGCACTGAAATTTTAGGGCTAAAGTTTTCTGTGAGTAAATACGTACTATTAATCTTTGAACAGATTGATTTAATTATCCCTAACTAGATCAATGTATTATATTTCTTTTCTTTCTTTGCTAACCTTGTTGCTTTAATCAAAAATAGGCGAAATAATTTAGATTTATTTAAATTTAGTTTTACTTTCTGCCAAAAGTAAGGTAATTATTAGGATTAAATTCACTAAGAATAGAATAGATTTTATTTTCTGCAAAAGTTAACTAATAGAGTATGATAATTTTAACAGCAACTATATACATATGTGATTATTAAAACTAGATAGACCATTTAATTTCTAGACTTAAATTTCTGCAAATAAATATGTGAATTTAATTTCTGCAACTTAATTTATCTAGAATCCTTTAAATTTAGCCATGCAATAGGATTTAAACTGGAACTTTCATATTCGAAAACAGCATGCATGCAATCATTAAATCATTCCTTTAATTCCTCAATATATTTCATATGCATAAAGGGGTAAAATAAATTTCATTGCTCTTTCCAAAATATTATATAACCTACAATTATTAAAGTTTAGAAAAACTTTAGGAACTAAATCCAGATTCATTTCTTTAGTATAGCATAAAACAATATTTCATCTCTTTAAGGTACATCAAATTTTGGAATAACCCTCAATACTAATGGATCTCTCATTTCTATTCAATGAGGCTCTTACAAACATTTGATACATTTCTTTTCGAAAGATAGATATGACATAATTTCCTATTACAATGTTGCTACTTAAAACATAAATATTCCATTCCCACATCTTTTCTATAACAAATGAAATCCAGTAACCTCTACTTGTCCTCTTTCCTTTCTTCCAACCATCCTGCAAATAAAACATAGGCTATGACCATGGAGTGCTCACCTCCCAGCCTAGGCTAACTAGTAGCCACCCTCGAGCTCGGAGAACCAAGCCCTAGACAGGTAATAAGCATGCAACACAGAAGACAGAATACTCACAAACTCAAAACACACTCCCAACCCGAGCTACACTGCACCATACATTGGTGATGTCCTTACAAGGGTGGTAGTGGACCAAGTACCCTGAGGAGACTGCAAGTATGGCAAAAAAAATAGCCACCTCATGGCAAACTATAGCATATAGCCACCTCATGGCAAACAAAATACATCAAGTATAACATAATCAGCCCCTTATTCCTTATGCCCCCCCAAGGCGTTCATGCCTTATTTCCCTCCTTATGACCCCCAATGCATAAACAAGCCATGCAACAAGGGTCACATAAATTCCCTTATGATCGCTCTCATAACGAGAGTCTCTCACTCGAGGGCTGTCACTTCTACCACCCACAAGATCCTCCTCTCTCCCAAGAGTAGGAGGTCTCGATTACTCCCAAACATACATACATTGCATAAAAACAAAACACCAAATAAATTTCCAAGAGAACATGCATGGAAACAAATCTTTTACACAAACCTTACTTTCAAACACATGCAATAATAAATCTATTATAAGGAGATTTCAACCAACCTTAATCTGCCCAAAGGTAGGTTAGTATTGTTGAGGATGAGCAGCCCAATTCCACGTTTCTTCTCTTTCTACCCTTAGCAAAAATTCCCTATTCGACAATCTAGCTTATTCTTTTCACAATTCTCTTTGTCTCCAAAAATGGAGAGTGGGTGATTACCCTCAAAATCTCTCTTTCTTGCTTAAGAAGACACTAGTGTGAGTTCTCTCCAGTTTCTAAAACTGAAAAGGAAAGTGAAGTGAAATGGGAAAAAGGAACTTTCATTCAAAAGGAAGGTTAACCACTTAGCTCAAGCCTTCTAATTTCAATTTTCGCACAACTTAGAAAACCTACTTTTTAGGGTGTCTAAAAGGTCACATGGGAGTAGAAACTTGCCTAAAATTACCCCTAACCCTTAGGTATACCTTATGGGCTTTAGGAAACCCTATTAAACTACCCCTAGGTGTCCATTTAACCCCTTTTAAACCCCTCTGAAGTTAATTTTCGGGTCAAACTTAAGTTGACCATCCCAAAGATTCTTTACCCAAGGCATTTATGGAAATCACATCACATTAATTGAAAAGCTATAGTTAAACAATTCCCACCAAGAGACAATTTTAAAAATTCAAACATAAATCCACATGTGTCAAGTGACACAAAGAAAATACTTTTACAAATTCATACATGAAATCGTGTCTCTTGTGGATTTTACATAAATCAATTAAACGACACTTAACACACATGCATCATTTACGGTTACGAATAAAATACAACACAATGGGGTGTTGTCTCTCCAAATAGACAAACCCTGGTTTTACGAACATACAAAGGTCTAGGTTTGGTTCTCCGTAATATTTCCATGGTCACATGGATAATTCCTGCGCAACTCAATTTACACATTAGTACTTCCAAATAATCTCATATATTATATAACACATGAATAATAATGCACTACAAACACTCTGCATACAATATACATTTATCAATCAATACATCTTTCATCCAAATAACTCCACATGACCATTATCATCATTCACATAATTTTGATCCATTCATTAAAACATGTGTTCCTATTTCTATCATCATAGTAAAGTCCTACAAATCCAATAATGACATACCTCCTCTCAAATTTATCCTATTCTAGGATCATATAGGGTTTTGTATCTATAAAGCATATAAATGAAGCATCCACATTCATCATTGTTACCCAATCGCAAAATCATATAAGTCCTACATCCCAACATAGCTGACATATGTTAAATCAAAATTATCCAATAAATGGATCTTTTAGGATTTCAATTTCTTAACACATCAATATGTACACCACAAGGCACAATAACTCTATAACTTGGTTCAATACCTTTCTCACAAATCTATCTATCTAACAGAGTTCATTCTATTGAATTATAAAGCATTTATTAATAGGGTCAAACATGGTCAACTAAGTTAATCAAAGCTGTGTTTGGGGAAGGCCTTACAGGTTTGAAGATGAAATTATAGCACAAATCATGAATGTTAGACTTGCACATGATGACTATAGGATGGGATATGAAATCAACCTTGATAACATAGCATATGTTGAAGAAATGTCCCTCACAAGAGATAATACAGTGGCTACTATCACAATAAATCCAAGAGACAGAGACTGTGCAGTAGTTACCCGTGGATCAAAGTAACCTTGCAAGGAGTACCATCAAATTAGTCTCCACCGGTAGGGAACTATAATATGGTTGAGCAACTGAAAAAAATCCCAGCACAAATATCACTCTTTGAGTTGTTGCATATATCACCAAATCATTGAGCTATCCTTGATAAAGCACTTCAAGATTCAGTAGTCGATAGAGATATAGATGAAAATCATTTCCAATCCATGGTAGAGAATCTGACTGATGTTACTCATATTGCTTTCACGGAACGGGATGTTCCTAATGATAGACTTTTCCATAATGGTCCACTACATCTAGAAGCTTACATACATAAGAAGAAAGTCAGAAGAGTACTTATAGATGGAGGAGCCGGTCTTAACATCTGTACACTAAAGTTGGTCAAGGCATTGGGTTATTCTGAACTTCACATTGATCCTTCAAAGAGAATAAACATCAAATCATATGATGATGAAGAACGCCCTTCAAAAGGTGTAGTCACACTACTAGTACAAATAGGACCTATCACAACAGAGGTTATCTTTCAAGTGTTGGATAGAGAACTAGGGTATAACATGCTCTTAGGCCGCCCATGGATTCATACCATGCAGGTCGTACCTTCAACATTCCACCAATGTGTTAAGTTTCCATACAATGGCATTGAAATCACCATCCATGGTGATCCAAACCCATTTCAACATTGTAATCACTTAAAGGCAAGTGTGGATAACCACGTACCCATTAATCAAGAAGCACCACTCACTGCACAAATGGATTCATTGATAATGACAAAAATAAAGAAAAATACACCTACAACATCTTTACAGATTAAGGATGTTGGTTGTGGGGAATACTCCATTTCAAGTACCTCGAATGTCAGACAATTATCTCTTTCTCCTAGGTCTTTTAGGAAACCTTAGAACACTATGATGAAACAAGATAAAAGAAAAGAGATAGTAAAGTACTCAGATTCATTCTCATTCAATATATGGGGAGACTTATAGGAATAATCCTTAAATGAAGATGTCAATCAATGGATATACAAAGAAGAACATGACATGATGATACCCAGGTTACCTTTAGATTAGTATGGCATTGGTTTCAAGATGCTACAAAAACATGGGTATGATGGTACCACAAGCTTGGGACTATAGAAGCAAGGAAGATTGGAACCTGTTTTACCTCAAGAAAACCCAAAGAATCAAGGGTTAGGATATAAACATGTACCAAAGATAACAAAGGCAAGACAACATACACTAGATATATTAAACAAACCTAGGCTACCATCAGAGTACATACCTCAGGATAAGTAATCAAAATGGGAATTTCCCCCCTCATCTTAGAGAAGAAAGAAAGCACCAACATATCCTAGTATGGAGTCAGATGGTGAAGATATGAGGCGTCTTCTACAAGAAACTAATATGGAATCATCTAACAATATAGTACCTAAAATATCTGCACAAGAAAATGTGGTAACAGAAACAGGCTTAACATCGGCAAATGATCCTAATCCTTGGATTATGTCAATACTTTTACCAAGGAAAACAACACAAGCTCTGCCAAACAAGTTAGATGAAGAAAGACTGCAACGACTTATACCAGGCTTGAGAAGGGTATCCACCACACAAAGGAGGTCCACAAATCAAGAACAAATTCAGTCATAAGAACAAGAGGAGATAAGTGATACAGCCTCAGAAAGTGGAACATACATAGAAAGTGTGATAGATTCTCACAACTATGAATTCCTATCTAACCATGATGGCAGCCCACAAGCAATAGACATGATAGATGACAACCAATTACCCATTGATGATGACATTGCCTAGGAGGATACACCAGATCTTCCAAATTCAGTAAAACATGTTCAAAATAACCAAGTATGCATGTTGTCAGAGTCTTTTACAATAGAAGGAAGCAATGACTTACTCCTTATACATTCGCATTTAATTGATTGGGGGCAAAAAGAAAAACCAACTCTAGACTAGTTTGAGAATGATGAAGCTATTGTAGAATTCCTTGGTGTCAGAGAAGGGTTTCTACAGGATGATCATAAGGCAGGATTTTCTATAGACTTGGATAGAATAGTATACTTTGGAGAGGCAAGTGCCTTTGTGTCAGAAGATATGGATGAAAGTGATTACAATGGGAAAATCAAGTTAGACAACCTCCCTATTGAACAAGAGAATTCAGCACTACTCATGGAAAAGACTGAAGAAGTCAATATAGCAGAAGGAGAAGTTATACATAATATCCACTTAGCAAAATTATTAAACTAGGAAGAAAAGGACAAGTTCATACAATTCTTCAAACAACGTTCGATCAATTTTTCTTGGTCTTATGCAGATATGCCAGGTCTAGATCAAAAATTGGTATTACATCACTTGCCATTGCTACCAGGAATCAAACCATACAAACAAAAACTCAGAAAGATGCATCCATAGATTGCATTACTGGTAAAAGTGGAACTACAAAATCTTTTGGATGTGGGCTTCATTAGACCTATTGACTATGCGGAGTGGATATCCAATCTGGTACCTATGACTAAGCCCACTGGGAGCATAAGAATCTGTACAAACTTCCAAGATCTAAACAGGGCATGTCCTAAGGATGATTTCCCATTACCTAAAATAGACATGATAGTTGACTTAACTGTTGGGAATGAAATGCTTTCATTAATGGGCAGTTTCTCGGGATACAACCAAATCAGGATTGCACCAGAAGATCAATACAAGACGACATTTACCTATCCATGGGGAACATATTGTTGGAATGTCATGCCATTTGGTCTTAATAATATTGGGGCAACATATCAAAGGGCTATGACAACATTATTTCATGACATGATCCACAATATCATGGAAGACTATGTTGATGATCTACTGGATAAATCACAAACAAGAGAAGGTCACCTTGAATTCCTTGCTAAGATATTTGATGGATTAGAATAATACAATGTCAGATTAAACCCAAAAATGTATGTGTTCGATGTAATAGCGAACAAACTTCTAGGCTTTATTGTTTCTAATAGAGGGATTGAGGTAGATCCAAAAAAGGTCAAAGTGATCATGGATATGCAAGCTCTGTCAACACTCAAGCAGTTGAGAGGGTTGCAAGGAAGATTATAGTCTATAAGAAGGTTCATAGCACAACTAGCAAATAAATGTCATCCATTTCAGCATTTACTCAGAAAAGGAGTCACCTTCAAATGGATAGAAAAATGCCAAGAAGCTTTTCAAGCTTTAAAAGATTATCTTCTGAATACTCCAGTATTAGTTCCACCTACTCAAGGCAAGCCCTTATTACTATATATATCAGCAACAAACTCATCTTTAGGAGCCCTTTTAGCATAGCACAATGATCAAGGAAAGGAAAGAGCAATCTACTATATAAGTAGAACCTTAATTGGATATGAGCTTAATTACACTCCTATAGAAATGGCATGTCTAGTAGTGATCTTTGCATCTCAGAAGCTTAGACACTATATGTTGAGTCACAAAGTTCAACTCATGGAATGCAGTGATCCACTCAAATATTTGTTGAGAAGAGAAACATTAACTGGAAGATTGGCCAAGTGGGTCATGATTTTATGTGAGTTTGACATGGAGTATGTGGACAGAAAGGAAATCAAAGGGAAGATTATAGTGGATCAATTAGCAGAAGCTCCCTTGCAAGCCAGTCACCCGCTACTAGTGGATTTTCTTGATGAATCTATGTTTACATTGGCAGCATCCACCACTTGGAAATTATGCTTTGATGGATCTTACACAAATCATGGAGTAGAAGTCCGGATTCTTTTCATCACCTCTCAAGGTGATTCTATCCTGAAGTCATTCAGAATCAATTTTCCCTGTACAAACAATATAGTTGAATATGAAGCTCTCATCATAGGACTTCCTACCGATATACTGTGGAGGATAAAAGAGCTACAAGTGTATGGTGACTCAAAACTGATTTTCAACCAAGTAAATAATGACTATAACACAAAATATGATAAAGTGATGCCTTATAAACAAATGGTAGAAGATTGCAAAGAACACTTCAGTAACATCACTTTTGAACAAATTCCAAGAATGCAGAACAAGGCAGCGGACGCCATGGCTACAGTAGAGTCTCTCCTAGGCATGCCTAATATTGAAACTTAGTTCAAGTTTATTTTAGAATAATTGATGGTATCGGCATACAAGATTCCCTCATCAGAATATGTATGTGTAATTGTGGGTCCTAAATCCCCATGGTATAATGAGATATATGCATACTTACATAATCAGTATATGTCTCCTAATCTGTTAAGAAATCAAAAGAAGACTCTTATTCATTAAACATCCAGACACACTATTATTACTAACATATAATATAGAAAGAGCCTTGATGGAACACTTCTCTGATGTCTTGATGTTGAAGAAGCACAACGTGCATTAAAAGAGGTACATGATGGGATTTGTGGTGCACATCCAAATGGCCCGGTACTATCAAAGAAATTATTAAGAACTAGATACTATTGGCCTACTATGGAAAAGGATGCTTATAAATATGTACAAAAGTGTAGACAATGTCAAGTGCATGCAAACCTCATTCATGCGCCAACACGGGATCTCCAACCTATCACATCACCCTGGTCATTTTCACAATGGGGGTTAGATCTTGTTGGTACAGTTAATCCTGCTTCTTCCAATGGGCACAAATTCATCTTAACGGATAATGAGTAATTTACTAAATGGGTAGAGGCAATCCCTCTAACATACACCATGGGTAAGCAAATAGAAAAATTAATGCTTAACTACATCATCTGCCGGTACGGGATTCCAATGTGCATAGTTATTGACAATGGACATCCATTCAAGAATCAATAAATGAGAGAAATGTGTGAGAAATTCCAAATACAACATATATTTGAAATACCCTATTATCCGCAAAGTAATGGACAAGTAGAGGCAACAAACAAGACAATATTAAAGATCCTAAAGAAAGTTATCACTGACGTAGGAAGGGACTGGCATATCCAGTTAAATCTTGCTCTTTGGGCTTATAGAATAGGGGTATGCACACCTGTAGGAGAAACACCCTATTCATTGGTCTATGGTACAGAAGAAATATTACCTATTGAAATATAACTACCATCTTTAAGAGTCTCCTTAAAACACATCATATCAGAGGAAGATTATCGAGTTGCAAGGTTACAAGAGCTTGAAATGCTTGATGAAAAGAGACAAACTGCTTTAAATCACTTGCAAGGTTACCAGAATAGACTGAGAAGGAGTTACAATAAATGAGTACGACCAAGAAATTTTGAAGTGGGAGATCTAGTTCTCAAGGAGAACCAAAGGAACCTAGTAGAACGTGAAAAGTTGGGGAAGTTTGAACCTAACTATCTAGGTCCTTTTATCATAACAAGGGTCATAGGAAATGGAGCATATAATTTGGTTACTATAGAGGGAGATCCACTCCCTGGCCCTATGAACAACATGCACCTTAAATGATATTATATCTAAGGGCTAGGTTAGTTTAGGTTTTTCTTTCTGCATTGCATCTCATTTTATTCAAAGCACTGCATCACATATAGTTTCTTTCCAAGCACATCACATTCACAAATTTCATGGCATATAGTCTTTGCATTTACATATAGCAGCATCAACAAAACAAGGCAACTGACCAAGTTTATCATTTGTTTGCATTCAAGAGAAACAAGGGTCGTTTCCTTTCTTAGATATTCGGAGATGAAGTCTTTGAGGTCGTAAGGTCATCATTCTCAACATCACCCTGTGACGATGCTTTACTTATGGTTGGGTAGTAATTTCACTATTTGAGACTTGTTAACCCAGAATCTATCAATTGCCATATCTCACACATTAACATAATCTCTAATTCATTCTGGACACCTAGTTGATCATATGACTAGTGAAAAATCTAAAATTCTACTTCAGTGTCACTGTAACTGTCACACCCAAGTAGGTTTCATTACATACAAGTCAAGACAAGAAAACAAAAAGAAAAAGTGTTATGCCAAATATTCATCTCAATGCAAAAGAGAAATGATATATAGCTGAAATATCACGCATACAAAGTGCAAAAAAAATCTTGATTATGGGAACATGCAAGTAACACCATCAGGGCTATGGACGTATGCTAGCAACGGAGCGATATTTGAGAGATTACAACTTATAACTGTTGGCAAATGCACACTCCAATGAGAAATTGTAGGTGATTAAAGGTATTTTCATTAATGGCAACCTTACAATCATATGATACCGGTAGTCACCGGCACCGACAGACTCTACACCGGCATAGAGTTCACCGGCACCGAAAAGAAATATTACCGGCACCATGGCCGACAGGAATTTTGTTTAATTATATTTTTTATTTAATTATAAAATCCTTTTGTAAGCCGACATGGTGGATTATAACAAGACTCATATAAGTATGAGATCTTAGAGAACATTTGTAAGTAGGATTTAGGACATATATAGATGGAAGGATTATTGCAGACCTAATGTGCGAATTGTAAGGCAGACTTTGGATAAGGGTTTATGATTATTGCAGAGCTTAAACCAATACTGAATCTAGCATAGAAGATGCTGATCTAAAGTAGTACATGACATTGGATTTGAATAATCCATTTTTGTAAGTCAGTGTGACTTCTTTTGTATCTGAGTAGTGAGCTCTAGGCACTTGGCCTTCCTGCATGTCCAGGCCCCTATTGTAACAGTAATATTCTCTTATTGGCTAGTAAGCGAATATTGTGGGTCACAAATCCCACTGAAGTTTTTCTCACATCGGGTTTCCTCATTAAAAATATTGTATTATGGTGTGTCTTTCATGTTGTGCTTATTTCTCTCATTTACTGTATTACTTTTGGTTTATCGGTACATAGTTTTGAATTTCTTTTCATATTATAAGTTAAGAAAATTCTATCACCGGTCAGATACTGATTCCCCCCCCCCCTCTTAGTATCTTTGGGAATCCTAACAATAACCTCGTCGGAGCTCTAAAAGCTTGCTTCCAGTGAGGCTCTATTCGAGATGCTTTTAAAGTTAAAATAATCCATATAGCTAGTCATAAAGGATGCTAAGGATCTTTAATGAACACAAGAGTGGGAATTAACTCATTTGCACACACATGGGCAAAAGAAGATCAAATTTTCAAGAACCAATGGGGAAATTCTCTACATCTCCATTTGTAAAATCCTAGTCACTAAGTGTGTTAATTTGGATGTTCCAAGGGACCTTAAGGACTGATTGACCGCTTATCTATGAAATTTTTTGTACCTCCAATTCAATTGGTGTATTACAAAATGCTAAACAAACACATTCATCCTTGTTCGAATAGGAGATGCATCTTCATCATGCATATTGCATTAACATAGGTCATATTCATTTGGGTTTGGTATTTTTGTTGTCTTTTTGTGCCCAGTTGGGCTTTTGTTGTCTCTTTGGCTGTTGTTTCTTATGCTTATCCTTGCAGCCGATTTGTTTTGGATGTTTCTATCAGATTCTATACCTCTTAGAATCATTTTGTAAAGGGTTTCGAGGCCCCTTCAAAACCTATTTTTTCCTTAATCCAAAACATAGGTCATGTCAAACATTCATTGTCTCCACATGCATTCTCCAGATTATCATGTCATATAGGTCTGCATACTGGGGGCATAGCTGCAAAAATCCTAAAAATCATATAAAGCCCTTAAAAAATACGAAAAACATTGAAAAGCACAAAATCCTAAAATCATATAAAGTCCTAAAAAAATTCAAAAAACTTTGGGAAAATATAAAATCAATCCAAAAACATTCACATAGGATCCTAAAAAAATCAATCAAAAACATTCAAATATCAATCCACAAAAAAAAAATCAAAAATCAAAATCAATCAAAAAAAAACTTGCAATAAAATGTCTCGCAAGAATCAAACACCCTAGCAGATATCCAACAAACGCTTCACACGAAGTTAAAAAAGGATACAACTATCCAATCAAACATCTACAATCAACTGATCAAACTGTCTTATCAATTGTATCATATCCATATCAAGTGATCATTATCTTGTCTCAAACAGAGATGGATACACTCGAAATTAGATAGGTCAGTCTTAAACAAGGTCCGCAACTTTCCGAGATCAAACATTATCAATCATCACATCAAGCAACTGAGAACGAAGATACAGATCAGTATAGTTGCTGAATTTTGTCCGGGTTAATCTCTTTTATCATTTGGCGATAGATCATGTACCTATGCTACTCAAGGATGTCCACAAGTGACTAGAGGAGCCAAGATGGTCATGATCTTTTTCTTTGTTTGTTGTTTGTGGTGTGGACCAATGAATTTTTGGTGCAATAGTTCCAGTGAGTGTATGTGATTGGTACATTCATTCGGCAAGTATCCCATGAAAGATAACTATGCTTGTGACTATCGCACATACCTCAACCCCTAGCATTATTCCCATAATGGAGGGTTCATTCCATGTCTGTTACGTGTTTGTCTCTTCAATGAGATACCTTTACATCTTGGTTCCTTATACCCTGATGTGCAAAACTCCATTGTTACAAAATAAGGCACAAAATTCCGTGAAAACCATCATCTTCATTATCAATCCATCATCTCATATCAATCATCCTCAATTGCTTCTAATTCTCATCTTTCACTCTACTTCATTCTAAGGTTCATTCTCTCATATTCTATCTCAATATCATCTTCACATCACCTATCTCTATCTCTAATCAACTAACTATTCTTCTATCTCACATTCTTCTTCATTCGAGAGATCATTCATACCTTTAATTCATAAACAAACTCTTGAGGGGGCATCCTACCTCCATCTCTCGATATACTGGGGCATAATTTTTTTATTTTCTTTGAAACAACATTGTTCCAACATTGTCTCAAAGAGGGGCAAATGTAGACACCTAAAAATGTCTCATTGATCATGTACTAATTATTCCTCTAATTGATTAAATAATTCTTTAATTATTTAATTTAATTAATTAATCTTATTCTTCTAATTTCATACGTCCTCATAATATTACTAACTGATCCAATTTCAATTGTATCATTGTTTAATCATTGAAACCATTTTCTAATGTTAATTAAATATTAATTATTTAATTAATTGTGATTTTAATCTTTCAATTTAAAAAAAATCATTTTCTATTTCTATTTCTATTTCTAATCAACTAATCATTCAACCTTTTTTAATTTTTTTTTTTTTATAGGTAATTGGCCGAAGCCTTGAATATCTTTTGACTGGAGCTATGAACCAATGGGGACACAGTAGGGGGCCCCATCCCCATTACATATCTTTGAATTATTATTATTATTATTATTATTAGTATTATTATTATTATTATTAGTATTATTATTATTATTATTATGTTTGGTTAGATTGACCCCAAGACCTTCCCCATCCTATGGAAGGCCAAGAGTCACAGCTTAGAATTCCACTTTAGATGTCCCTATTGGGAATTGAACTTGGGTCTCCACAATGAGAACCCAGTGTTTTAACCAGTTAAGCTCAACCTTTTTTCAAATATTAATTAAATATTTATTATTTAATTAATTATGATTGTATTCCTTTAATTTAAATAATCTTTATTATTTAATTAAATTTCATTTCTAAATAATTAAATAGTTTCTTTAAATTATTTAATTAACTAATTAATTCTTCTAATTTCATTAATTCTCCAAATTCAAATTCAAATTCATATTCTTCTAATTTCGTCTAATTTCAAATACATGTGCATGATTTCAAAAATCAAATTGAAAATCAAAGTCAACTTCTAAAAATATTCAAATAACAAATTGAATTTAAAATAAATTCAATATTTGAATTAAATCTCATGCAAAGATTAAATTAAAAATCAAAGTCAAAGATCAAGCACATGCTAAATTAATTAATTAAATCATTATCTTTTCAATTCTTATTTCTATCTTCCACTTTGCTTTTTTTCAAAAAGCATTCAATCAATCATCTTTAGTTAACTACTCAATCTATTTTAATTGATTAATTACATCATTCTTTAATTCTCCTACAATCATTCTTTTTCTATCTTTCCATCAACTTTTTTCTCAATTAGTTAACTCATTAATCTATTCAATCTATTATGTTTCACCTCCAAATAAGCAGTTCAACTATCAATCAACATGTGAGCTCACCTGAGTTCCACCTCTTAATCAATTTGTTCCACCTTTCAATCAATCCTCTCCAATAATCTATAAATTCAGCATTCAAACTCCATTTTCAAGGAAATCACAAACTTTGAATCTTTGTGTCATTTGCAAGTTGTCAGCATAATATCTAAGAGTCATCATACCACGAAGAAGAGAAGAACGGTGGAAGCCATGATGCACAATAAGGAGTTTTATATTATTTAATTTAATTCTATTATATCTATTTCATTGGTTTATGTTTGAATTGCTAGGATAGGGATTCATGATTTTCCTTATTAATTCTAGTTAAGCAATAATGATTTTAAGCATATACAATCATTACATTGACAAGTATTCCTCAATAGGATTTAGGATATCTTCTTACCTTGAGGAGTTGTTATTACTTATAAGTGGCTTAACATCCTTTTGTTTGATGGAAAGTGTTAAGCACATAGATATAGTGAGAGGAATTGAATTAGTATATGTTGATTTCAACTTGATTTAACATTAATTATCATTAACCTCTACAATCATCAATCCAATTCATTATAGAAAAATTTACTAGTCTTTCCTTAATGATAAAGCAACTTATCAAAACACAAACACATATCCACACAAAAGAACACTAGATTTGCATAAAAACCTAAAAAGGGAAAATCACAATTAGAATAGCTACTTGGATCTACTAACCAAATCCATCCCCATAGGAATATAATAAGTAATTCATAATGTGATGTAGGCACCAACCTACCAGAGACACTATTTCTGAATTACATTTTTAGGCACCAACCTACACGAGACACCAATCCCCTAATCCAAGGTTTGAGGACCAGTTGAACATGTAAAACACCAATCTCATCAAAATAGAAGAAAAATAAAATATAGACCTTCAAGGCCGAATACTCAACTTCTTCCTAATCTAATTATTTTTAAAACTTCCTCATATTCTACTTACACGCAATCACCCACATACTCTCACATCAACCACACCTATCAAATATGCACTTCAATAAAGTAGCTAGGAATAAACCTAGATCACATATACATATGAATTACAATGATGATTACATTCACATGTAGTCCTAGATCATCAATACAATATCCACAAGTTGGCCTGAAATAGATTCCCTAACCAAACATGTAATAGGTTAGGTCATAAATCCCACATGTTGCATCAGGAAAGGGGACACATTATGTGTTACTCAATATGAATTATAATTGTCCCAAATAACCTTTCCGCACTTTCTCTAGCCAGTGCATGTTATCCTTCTCTAGCACATCAAGTTGGAACATCGCCACAGGAGGCCAACTAGCACAGTGAACACTTCATCACTCCTAACTTTCTATCTATTAAAGCTAGGCCTCTAAAACTCTAGAATGTGATACTTGATATGTAGCTTTACTCTACTTCCAAATTGCAAGCAATAATTCACAACTATGGTAGAATTTGGAACCAACCATAATGATAGTGTAATAGAGTGCACATACTGTTTCTTATCGACAACCCTTAGGAGAATACTATAGATACTTCCAAACAACATCACATGTAATAGACAATTAGGAAATACTAAAAATAGAGAATAGGGATAACATTAAGAGAGTTATCCAACATAGTTGTCACAATCCTTCTAGACTTAAAATAATTAGTCATGTCATGTGAGAAGCATTTAAAATTATTGTAGCTACTGGACACATGAAATCATGCATAATTATATTTAATTATCATCGATCTATTTAATCCTTTGACATCAATGACAATGTAATGTTCAATAATATCCCTTGTTGTTGTTGATGGCAAACAAAAAAACTTTACCATCACACCAACTCACTCCAAGAAGGTCAGAGACTCTCCCTATGAGGTATAATTGATTTTGTAAAAGGCTTTTAAGCATTTGTTTTTTTAATCTTCTTGAGAGATGTAGAATTTTGGGTGTCTTTCTCCTCCATTGACATCAAAGGGAAAGGACAAAAACTCTCCATAAACATCAACTCATTTGTTCTTACAACAAGGATTTAATACTCCCTCTTAACTTGTAGTTCCTCTTGAATCAAGAGAAGGAAGAAACCACTCCTGACTTCTTTCAAACATATTCAAAAGTCTCATTTGGAAGATGTTTTGTGAATATGTATGCAATTTGCTCCTTTGTCTCAACATATTCTAGCTTCATTTCTTTGTCTGCAACCTTTCTTGGGAAATGATACTTAATTGAAATATGTTTTGTCCTTAAATGCACTACTAGATTCTTGGAATTTTTTATGGCACTTGTATTGTCACAAAGAATGGAAATGGTCTCATCAAGCTTTATTTCATTTCCTTCAAATTTTGTTTCATCCATAAAACTTTGGTGCAACGGGAAACTGTTGCAATGTACTCCACTTCTATTGTAGATAGGGATACTAAGACTTGTTTTTTACTTAACCAAGATACAAGATTGTCACCAAGAAAAAAGTCCCTACCACTTTTACTCTTTTGGTCATCTACACTTCCATCCTAATTTGTATCTATGTATGCAATCAATGTGAAATTTTCACTCTTAGGGTACCACAAACCAAAATCAAATGTAGCCTTTGGATATCTAAATATTGTTTTTACTGCCTTGACATGGGTTTCCCTAGGTGCTTCCTGAAACCTCGCTACCATACCTACTAGTATTATATCTGATCTAGAAGTAGTTACATACAATAAACTTCCAATCATTGACCTATACAAGGTCTAATTTTTTAGAGCAAACTCATCATCTTTGCTTAGTTTATACCCAATAACCATAGGTGTACTTACTGGTTTGTACCCTCCCATCTTAAATTTCATTCAAAATTTCCTTTGTGTACTTGTTTTGAGATATGAATATACCATTTTCAAATTGAGAAAATTGTAAACCAAGAAAGAAAGACAACTCACCAAACATTTACATCTCAAATTAATTTTGCATAGCATCCCAAAATTCTTTGCATATTGCATCACTACTATCTCCAAAGATAATGCCATGCACATAAACAACAACAATCAACAATTTATTACCTTTTGTTTTTATGTACAGATTGTTGTCTCCTCTACCTATCTTGAATCCTTTCTATTATAGATACTTTTCCAATCTTGAATTTTATGCTATATAGGCTTGCTTGAGTCCATAGAGGGTCTCCTATCTACACACAAAATATGATTTGTCTGAAATCTAAAACCCTTCTGATTGTTCAATGTAGACTTCTTCTGACTGTCCATTAAAACATGTTGATTTGACATCCATCAAATATACTTTGAAGTTATTGAATGTTGATAATGTTAGAAACATTTTGTTTGCCTCTAATCTTGTTACCAGAGCAAATGTCTCCTCAAAATCAACTCCCTCAACTTGAGCATATCCTTTGCATACAAGTATAGCCTTATTTTTTATCATTTTTCCATCTTCATTCAACTTGTTTCTAAAAACCCATTTGGTACCTATGACATTATTGTCTTTAGATATCATAACCAAATACCAAGTTCCATTATTTTTAATCTAAGTTAGTTCTTCCTCCATGGCCTCTAACCAACCTTTATCTTTGCTAGCTTCTTAATAAGTTTTTGGTTCAATTTTTAGAAATAAGGCAAAGTGCACATGTTCATTTTCTTTCTCAATTATTTTCTGGTACTATACTCCATTGTCTTTTTCTCCTATGACTTGATCTTTAGAGTGATTCTTCTAGACATATTTTATTCGAGTCTTTGCAACTGTATTTTCTATTTCACTTCTGATAACCTCATCTCTACTATAGAATGATTCATCATTGTCATCTTCATTTGGAACTTTAGTTGATTGCATTTTCTCATCAACACTCACATTATCACTTTCCACTATCCAAGTCTCAACCTTTAATTATAACATTTGTATGCCTTGCTTGTCATGGAAAAACTAAGAAAAATACCTTCATCGGATCTAGAATCAAACTTATTAAATTTTTCCTCGTCCCACTTGATATAGCACTTACTTCTAAATATCCTAAGATGTTTGGATAATTTCAATCTTCATTTCCATAGTTTATATGGAGTCTTATTGGTCTTTGTCTTGATTTGAGATTTGTTTAAAATGTATATTGTTGTCTCAACAAATTCTATCCAATACAAATTTGGTATCTTTTCTCGACTCAACATTGTTATTTCTATTTCATATATAGTTTTGTTCTTTCTATTTACTATGTTTTGTTGAGGAGTCCTAAGAGCAGAGTATTGTCTCTGGATTCCATGCATCTCATAGAATTCTCTATATCTATCAAAGGTAGATTATTTTTCACTGTCTAATCTTAGGCATTTGATTATTTTACCAATCTCATTCTCTACCATTACTTGAAATGTTTTAAATTTTTTAAAAGATTCTAATTTTCTTTTAAAAAATTAATCCAACTCATCATCGAACAAGCATCATAATGTACTTGTCACCATGTAGACTCTTTGTCCTCATTGGTATGCATAGATATGTATGAACTAGATCCAATGGTTTCACATTGGAATACTTATTGGTTGGAAATCTAGTTCTTGTCTTCTTTCATTCAAGATATGGTTTGTAAATGGTATATGGGGGCTTCTTGATCTTAGAAATGTCTCTTACTACACCTTTTGAACTAATCCTCTCAAGATCATCAAAATTGATAAGTCCCAATTTTTTGTGCCAAAGCCAACTTTCTTCCCGTTGTATGGAAGAACAATTATGTCCACTGACTTCACTAGGATGATACACATAACTATCAATCCTACTTCCTTTCACAACTAATTCACCAGTATCATTCTTCCTAATTTCATAACCCTTTGCATCGAATGAGAGGTTGTAGCCTTTATCACACATTTAACTCACAATTATAATATTGTATTTTAAACTTTCTACATACATGATAGGATAGGTTTTTGTCTTTCCACCATAAAGACTCTAAGTACCCTTACCAATAATCTTAGCAACTAAGTTTTTACCAAGAGTCGCAGCTCCTCTATCAAAGTTTTTGAAGTTCATGAACATCTAGTATCAATGATCCATAGATTTTTCTCCTTCCAATCATGAAGTACAATGTGAGCAACCATATTTTTTTTGGATATTTTCCCTTCTAGTTTCTTTTTCCAAACCTTCTTATTTCACTTTTCTAATTTACTGATTTATTTTCTTTTATATCTAACTTAGGAGGACTTACAAAATCACTTCTAAAATTTCTTGCGACATGCCCAAAATTATTTCACTATGATTGATAATTTATTGAAATTAAACAAAGGTACAAAAAAATTGCTAACAAAGTTATTCCTTATCACAGGAATCTTTCTACAATTCAATACATTGTGACCAAATTAATTGAAATTAAAATAATAAATAGAAAGAGCATAATTGAAACTAATATTGTATGCTTGTCCTCTTGATACTTGTCTTTTAGATCTCCTATTCTATTTGTACACTAGAATGAAACCATCATCTTCCTTCTTGTTGTCTCTTGTTGCCTGAAATTGTTTTGTTCTTGAACTTCTAGAGCCATTTTATTCCAACCCTCAACAACTAATTTCATGGGATACTTTATCACCTTGTTCTTTTGCATCTCATTGAATCCAATACTAGTTTTGGTAAGTAGATATCTTTCACTATATGATTTCATCTAAGATCTCAGTACTTTTTCCAAATTTCAGTTTTAGTTGATTATTTGCTTTCTCCAAATCCATTCTCAAGGTCATAATTTTGACCTTAAGTCTTTTTATCTCTTGTCAGTAGTCTTTCTGTCATAACTTATTTTATCCTCTTTTCTTCTTCCACTTGTATCTTCAAGTCCATGACCAACTTCTTTGCCTTCTCAAGATTCTAAGATAACATGTCTTTATCTTTTACTTCTTCTATAGTCCTCTTTTTTAGTCTTTTGATTTCTTTGAAAGAACAATAACTCTTTAATAAAATCTACCTCATCACATTATTTTGCAGACCTCATTCCTCCTACATCACCCTTGATAGTCTCCATAACCATCAATGAAGCCTTATTCTTGTAAGAAGTAGGCAAGGATCTCAGCACCTTAGAAACAATCTCATATTCTTCCAATACTCCACTAGCACATATGATGTTCAATAAAAGATCATTCACTTTTTCATAAAGGAGGTAATGTTCTCATCTTCACCCATCTTCAACATTTCATACTTTCCTTTCAAGCTCTGCAACTTAGAAACTTTCACATGGTTGTCACCTTCATACAAAGTCTTCAGCTTCTTCCAAATCTCATGAGCAGTCTGCAGATCCATCACATTACTCATCTCAAAATCAGACAAGGCACACAACAATTCTTCCTTAGCTTTAATATTGAATTCAACTTCCTTTATCTCATCTGGAGTGGTAGGACCATTCTAAGGAGCATTATACACATTCTTAGTAATCTTCCAATAGTCTTCACTTATGCATCTCAAATGACATTCCATCTGGTTCTTCCATAAAGTATAATGTGTTCCATCCAATCTTGGACTATCCTTCCTAAAAGCAAAGGTTGTCATCTCGGATCTCCTCAAGCGGTCAAGCTTCTTCCGAAGGATCTAGTTCTGATACCAATTGTTGGCAATAATTCAGCAAACTGAGAGGGGGGAGTGAATCAGTTTTCTCTCAAACTCTACACAAATCAAACTTAAATTTAGATCTGATAATAAACAGTAAAAGCATAAATCAATACAACATCAATAACACACATAACACCAATATTTTTGACGTGGAAAACCCGGTTAAGGGAAAAACCACGATGGGAACCTACCCACAATGAGATAATACCATGTTAGGAGTAAGTGTAAATATTACAATGGGGAATGCACATGCATTCAGGCGCACTACCTAGATCTCACTGCTCAAATCACAAAACAAGAAGGCTACAACCCTGGGGGAAGGCTCACTACCTTACAAAAGGATTTAGATTACATCTAAAGAATCATGAACTGATGAAATAGCATCTTCCCATGCCTGGTTACAATTCCAGATAAGCACATATACTCAAACTCTTCTATTTCCACTTCTTCATCTTTCTTTGCACTTCTCCTCTACAACTGAAAGATCAAATCAATATTCACACACACAGATACCAAGCAGATACATCTGCAACATATATTTATACAAATCATCAACCTATGTTTCAAGGCTGGCTAAACCCTCAACACAAATAAAATATTAACCTCGCATGCTAAAACAATACATGCAAACCAAAAAATGTCGGCTAAGACATAGTCTAGACCTAATCAAAACTGCAAACACACAGCACCTCCAACAATTACACCTTGATTATCTGCAACACACTACAATCACCAAGAATGTCGCATAACACGAAGAACACCACCGGATCAATAGAATGATTAATAACGTGCACAATGATCAATGAAGACCATCAACACAGATGGAACATAATCTAGAAACATCCACAAGCAACATGAATCACCACAGCAACAACTACAACATCACCACTTACTAGAATCTTCATCATCATAATACCGAACCTCAAGAACACATGTTGAACTGACTGTCAAACTGAAAGATTCACTTGCAGACTTCTAAATCATGAACCATCTGAATTGAGGATAATATGAGCATCCCAAACACTCTACCCAATCCTCAAACCAAGATAATACAATTTCAGAGAAATGTGGAGCACAAACCAGAATAGTGAATAACAAACCATAATACCAGATCTCATAACTCGATCAAAACATCATGCAGATCTCTGAAAGTTTTGTTGAATCAACTAGAGATAAGTATCTCTAAACCCATTAAACCACAATAGCTCAACTGTAACACACTAACCAAACCAGCTCATTCAATCTGACTGCAACACTAGAATACATAGAAGAATATGTTGACATCAATGACAACTTATCATTCCAGAAAACTTCTCAGCAATATCCAACACATACATACATATATGTTGTTGAACCTTCTTTGGTGATTTTGTGATGCTTTGGATATTATATTCATGCACATCTACACTTGATGTTTCTGAAGTGGCTATAGGTATAGGGTGTCAACTTCACCTAGCTATACAAGTTTGAGCATACCCCAATGATGATTATATGGGAGATGTCGCACTAGTCGTAAATGTTTATCCCTAACCCATCATACTTGGTTGGAGTATAGTTTCTTGTTATTGTGTTCAATAATTAACCTAGATACCATGATCGATAATGCTCAGGAAATCCTAACACTATGTGGATGCCTAGCAAAGAATGGTTTGGTGTTGAATTATATTCCTTGTGAATTTTATTTCAAAAATTAATTTTATGGTTTAAATGATTTTTTTCATGGTGCAAATTTATATTCATTGTTAATTAAATTTTAAAAATTAGTTTAAATGGTTGATTTTTTGTAATTTAATGTTAAAATAGGCTTATATAGTTTTTAATGAAAGATTGAATGTGATATATAAAATAATATGTTTAAAAGGTCTGTTTTGGCTTCAAGGGTGAAATTTAGGTCAAAATTTTTTATTTAATTATTTTATCTCAAATTTAATGTGAAAATGAGTTTTGGGGTTTTAAATGGCAATCTAATGTAAAAAAATCTAAATGTGGCTTATGTATATTCATATTTAATTGTTTTGCATAATTAGGGTAAAATATGTGCGTTTGAAAATTTAAAAATAATATTTTATTAATTATTTTCAAAAAGAAAAAAAAGTGAGTTGGGTTTTTTTTTATGCTTAGTCATTTTTTAAGAAATTGTGTGGAAGAAAACCCTCTTCATGTTTGAAATTTGGATTTTGATTGTGAAGTCATTTGTGAAGGGGTTTTATTGAAATTTTTTTGCAAAATAATAGGAATTGGGAAGGTTTCTTGCTCTTCTTTTGTGTGCTTGGAAAATTTAAAGGTTGAATTTTGAGCCAAATTTGAGGTAGGAACCTCATTCCTTCTTAATTTATCTTTATTATTGTTTCTAATTGTTTGAAAATGGTTTAATACATTAAGTAAATAATTTCCTTTATGTGAAGTTTTTTATTTGGTAAAGTAATTATTTTTTTGTGAGAAATTTTTATAATTTTTCAAATCACGTCATTACCATGCCTAGTTTTTCATAGGATGGATAAATTGTCGATTTTATGTTAAAAGTGTGGTGTTGGGCACCTTATAACTAAAAGGTTATCATTCACTTTTTTATTTTTTTTATTTTTAAATTGTCATGAATTTTGAGTTGTTATAATGGAATTTTGGCAATTTTGCTTGTTTTGTATGAAAATGTAAAAAATGAGAAAATGGGATTTTTTGGTAAATAACGATGGATTATATTGTGAAATCATGAATTTGGATTCATTTGGATCATGTTTCATGTGATTACTAATATTTGAGAAAATTGCACCTTTGTTGTGTAAAATTGTGAAAACTTATGAATTGGCCCTATTTAATTTTGATGTCGGATTTGTTGGTGAATGCAATAAGACTAAGATGTAGGTACTAGAGAGGCTTATGTGAGTGGCTTTCAATGTGTCCTTTAATGAAGGTGGCTTGTAGGATTCATCATGGTGTAGGGAGTCATTTAATCAAGTAAAAACTAATAAAACATGAGTAATTAATTATATAATATAATGTGGACCCCTTGCATACTTTAGTGATTATAAAGGCTAAGGATTCTATCTTGAGATTCCCCTTGCATAATATAGCACTCATAAAGGCTAGGTATGATGACTTGGGAAGACATGTCTACTTCTTGTGAAGCATTGGACCCTTGTGATCGGGTATCCTCATCGAATAGAGCACAAGATTTTGCATGGTGTCATCCTTTTGTGCACACATGATGACACTCCCTAACTATCTCTCTAGTGTCCAATCCTAGTGTAGTTAAGTAGCACTTGAAACATAATCATGTCTTTTGTAAGGAAGCTAAGTAGCGGAACAAATTCCTACACTAACCTTGAGAGGAGGGTAATGTTGGCATTGAGTTGTCATTGATGTCAACTGATAATGCAGGTTACCAGTAGAGTATGCCAACTGGTATGAAGAATGTTAAACCAACATAAAGAAGAGAAGTATGTTCTGAGTTGACAGATGATATCATCGGTATGAGGTGAAATGTAGGAGTGTATTGGCACACTTGAGTAATAACCGGTAAGGCATAAACCAGTATGAAGGTTGGTTCTTTGTTTATGATGAAGAGGCAGAATGTTAGATGAATAGAAACAACTCCCGGTGAGAAGAACAGAAAGAATGGCATGAAGACATACTGGAAGGCAGGATGAATTGTTTGGATGATGTGTTGTCGGTAAGAGTGATACATACCAGTAAGGGTTTTTACCAGTAGAGATGTTCTAGTTTGAACCTACTCTTTGTCGGTGAGTTGAATGTATATTGATGTGTGCCTCGTGGAGCTCAGGTGGAAAACATGCAGAGGTCGGTGAAATGTTCATTGACATGATTGTCTATGTAGCAGGTGGTCATTAAATTATTAAACTGCAAATCATGGGTTGATATCTGACTGATACAGCTTGAGGAAGAATGGGTGACAGAGAATGATCAGACAGTTGAGGGATAGTGTTTGAAGCATGAAATACAATTGTAGATTGACCTCGAGAATGAAATAGTTGGATCATAAATGTGTCAATAGATTTCAAGGCAATAAAACAAGGATAGGTTTTCTATTTTTGGCAAACATGTTTTGGATGGATGAAAAACGCATGATGATTTATCTCCCCAAAGCAGGTGAGCAATCTAAGACAGATCGGATCAGATTGGATACAGATTTGATCAAAGGAAGGAAACCCTAACTGTCCTAAGTTTGAATTAGTTTGTTGGCCATTTGGAGGAATTCATTATGTGTTGCATTGATTTTTTGTCATTGATGTCAACACGAGTTGTTTTGGCTGCTTTACCGATATCCTTCTGGTCCCGGTAGGATGTTTGGTTTTTGGTTGGATTAGATCATGATGATCCTATATACTCCAGTATGTTTTGGCTTATGGAATTGGCTTAGATATTCTATTCATGATACTCAGATTCATGTTTAGTCAGTTGGTTTTGATTTGGTTATCAGATGCTATCATGTATGCTACTAAGCTTGGTTTGTTGATCCAGTGAGGGTTTCACCGGCAGAGCTTTGTTGAAGATCTTTTGATGTTATGCATAAGTGGTGTTGGTGCGGCTTCTAGTAGAGATTAAGGATGTTGATGGTGATCTTGTTCAAGACTTGGCTGATTGTGATCATTGCTTTAGTGTGTGTGGACCTAAATTGGGTCCGATACTATCTAGGTTATGGACCGACTTAATGTAACGTGTTGTTTGAAATTCTTGATGTATTTCCAGGATGTCTTATGGGTTGGATATTATTTGTTTGGTCTCAGGCCGATATATTTTATAATTATGTAATTGCTTTATTGTCTGGTGGTTGACCTTATTGTTTTTGGTCGAGGGTTTGTATATATATGATGTAAGATCTCATTGTAGATCATGTGTGAGGATGAAAAGGATGTATAGGAGTGAATAATGTAATAATCATTCATGTAGAGGATTTGGTCAATCATTGGTGATCAAGTTGGGTTTATGTAAGAGGATTTAATCCTCCGGTATTGAGCTTAACTGGAACTTTATTCAGGCATAGGAGATGTTATCATTGCAGTTCATTCTCTCTTCCGGATTGTAGTCTATATTTTTATGTAATCAGTGAGATCCCTTTTGTAATGAGCAGTGTGTTCTAGGCTATTGGCCTCCTGCAAGTACATGCCCCTCATTTTTATTCACATACTTACTACAGAAGTATTATCTTACTGTGGGTAGGCTTCCCACCGTGGTTTTTCCCTTTACCAAGTTTTCCACATACAAATATTGGTGTCATGTGGATGGTATTTATTCTCTAATTTTTGTTTATGCTTAATTGGTATATCTTCTATTTCAGTAATTGGTTTATGCATTCTGGTATTGATTTTTGGGTTTCACTATTAAGGTTACGCTAATTTGGTGACAACTAATTAACCCCCCCTCCCCTCTTAGTTGTCTTCCAGTTATTTGAACTGTGAATTGGTATCAGAGCTCTGGTCCTCTTTGTAGAAGCTTAACCACTTGAGGAAGATCCTATGGCGACTAACAGTTCAAGTTCATCTACTTCATCTGCATCTATCTTTCGGAGAGATATTCCTAGGCTTGATGGAACAAATTATAGAGTATGGAAGATTCGAATGGAGAGTCATCTGAGGTGTCTTGGTAAGGAAATTTGGGAAATCACAGAGAATGTTGTTACACCTTTTAATTCGGCATCTCGCAATCCTCCTCCGAAAAGCTTGGATAAGGAGCTTTAGAATGATTGTGATAAGTTAATGATGAACGAATAGTATCAAACCGGTACTGAGAGGGGGGGTGAATCAGTACAGGCAAAAACTCAACCTTAAACCAGTTTGTCAACTAACACTTATGCACTGACAGACAAACAATAGCACCGATCCTTCAACAAAGTTCAACCAGCAAAACCCAGTGTAACTAAGACAAGAAAAGACCAGTTGACACTTATCTTCTCATATAATCTAACTCTTCATTCCCATTTCACTCTAATGCATGAACAAGCAATCTACCATCAAAGATGTACATATTACAACAAGATCAACATGCATCACCACTTAATCAGAAAACAATCATAACATCACCACATCACACATGACACACATATTTTTCACGTGGAAACCCAACTGGGAAAAACCATGGTGGGGATGAATACCCACAAGCTTGTTTTTGAACTCTTTGGAAGTTCGCTCTATTAGGAGCCTTGTCCGGTTAAAGACAGATACAATAGGTTCTATTAGGAACCAATCCTATTAAGGATCACCCAGTTAAGGGATGGCTACAATACCCAATTAAGGGTTAAACCCTATTAAGGGTACCTTGTTAGAGGATTTCAAGAACTCAATAGCTAAAGGATATCAATGACTCAGTAGCTTCGAGTTACCCTGTTAGAGGATTTTCAACAAGCCGGTTAAGGCTACCCTATTAGAGGATTTCACAACTGTTGAAGTATTTAAAGATCAACAGGTATATCAATGACTTGATAATAGCACTCAATGCCAATGCAGATCCGCTTAAGCTCCTCTTCACCTTCTGCACTTACACTCTGAAGATATGACTTCTCTCCTCTGGTCTGGCAAGAATCACGTATCTCTTCTCTTAGATACACACACACCACTTTTTCCAACAACCTCTGAAAGAATCACAACATCGACCTTATAGGACAATAGACATGTTGGTAGCATAAACCCTAAACCCTAGACCTATTAGGTTAAGGAATTCAAATGGTTCAATCCTGACCGTTGATCATACTGTATTAAATGTAACAGTCTTGATCCAATCTCAAGACATTCTCCAAAGTTTGTTTTCCACCAATTTCATGGCGGCTAATAACCCATCACATGTTATCACCATTTACAGACTTCACACATTCCCGAGGTAGATAGGAACACTCTTCTTTATGCAAGATCCTTCACGCGCACAAGGCTTACATGGAAACATTATTTGTTCTTTATTATCATGCTAACTTCATCCCATAAAGATCACCGATTGAGTCACACAGGCTTGAGATTCTCCAACCGGAAATCCTGAAGTGGAAACTACCTACCAATCGGTAGTCATACAATGCTTCCATGTGTCGGTTCCCATGACTACATGTCGGTTCACCTTGACATGCCGGTTCACCTTGAACAAATATATCGCTTTACTTTGGCATATATACCAGTTCTCAAATATGTCGGTTCTCTCTTCATATCACATATTGACATCAATGACAACATACAATATCATTATGTCCTCATACTGGTTCACATAATGCCAACAATCTCCCCATTTGCAATTGATGGCAATATACAAAGATATCTTTCTTCAAACTCATCTTCTCCCCAATTTCTGTAGATATCTTCTCTTCTACACTTCTTCTCCCCCTTTGACAACAATGACAAAGTGGAGGCACAAACATCCCTGTTCCATTATGCTGCTCCCCCTGATGAGTAGCATCCTTCAACACATCAATCAAAAAAAATTTGACTATGCAATACCTGACTGATGTGGAACAAATACTTTTAATTTACCTCCTGAAGGGGCAGTACCCCCAATTCACCTCTTAAATAAATAAATGTAGTCTTTGGGAGAGGCTTGGTGAATATGTCTGCTAACTGCTCCTTACTGGAAACATGTTCCAGTGCAATCTCTTTATTTTGAACCTTTTCCCTCAAGAAATGATTCTTAAGCTCAAAATGCTTGGTTATAGAATGTAAAACCAGATTCTTTGAAATATTGATAGCACTTGTGTTATCACGGAATATACTTACTGGTTCAGATATAGGTATTTTGAAGCCATCTAATACATGCTTCATCCAGATTGTCTGAGTGCAGTTCATGAAAGCTGCAGCATACTCCGCTTTCGCTGTAGACTGAGAGATACAACTATGCTTCTTACTCATCCATGAGACCAATCTACCACCGAGAAAGAATGCACCATCGGTTGTGCTTTTCTGATCATCCACATTACCTACCCAATCAGCATCTATGAAAACTTTCAGGTTGAAATCATTGTTGTATGGGTACCACAATCAATAGTCAACTGTTCCCTTCAGATACCTAAGAATCTGCTTGACTACAACCAAGTGGGATTCTCTTGGACTTTTCTGGAACCTTGCAGTAATGCCAACTGCATGTGCAATATCTGGTCTACTATGCACTACATAATGCAACTTACCAATCATTGATCAGTATTCCTTCTCATCAACCAATGCGGAATCATCCTCTTTTGATAATTTGCAACCAGTCACCATCGGTGTACCAACCGGTTTGCTATCTTCCATGCCAAAGGTCTTCAACACCTCTTTGACATATTTGGACTGAGTGATAAAGATTCCATCTTTCATCTGTTGGATCTACAGTCCAATGAAGAACTTAATCTCCCCTATGAGTGACATCTCAAACTCTTCCTTCATCTCATCAGCAAACTCATGACTCATCTTGTCATCTCCACCAAAGATAATGTCATCAACAAAAACTTCATAGATCAGGATGCGATCTCCTTCAGATTTCAAGTAGATATTGCTATCTTCACTTGTTCTCTCAAATACAATCTTCACAAGATGGGAATGTAGACATTCATACCATGCTCTAGGTGCATGCTTTAGACCATATAAGGCTTTATGTATCCTGCACACCATATCACTGTCTTCAGATAGGGAAAACCCATCTGGTTGCTCTATATACACCTCCTCTTCAAGTACACCATTTAGGAATGCAAATTTTACATCCATTTGATATACCTTGAATCCTTTAAAAGCTGCATATGCAAGAAGCATATGAACTCCTTCCAATCTGGCTATAGGAGCAAAGGTTTCTCCATAGTCTTCTCCTTCTTCTTGAGCATATCCTTTGCACACCAATCTGGCTTTGTTCCTGATCACTGTGCCATCCTCATTCAGCTTGTTTCTGAACACCCATTTGGTGCTAATGACATTTTTATGTTCCGGTCTGGGTACCAAGGACTATGTACCATTTTTCTCTATTTGGTCAATTTCCTCTTCCATTGGCTTGATCCAGTCTTCATCTTTATGAGCCTCTTTGAATGACTTAGGCTCAAATTCAGAGATCAAACATGAGTTTTCTCTGATCTTTCTTCTTGTAAGGATTCCTTCATCCTTATCTCCTATGATCTACTTAGGATCATGATTCAGCTTGACATACCGAGGAATAGTCTTGACTGGTTCTTCTTCCTTTTCCTCTTCATCCTCATCCTCATCAGTATCAACATTCACCGGTTCAGGAACACTGTTACCGGTACTTGGTTGACTGACAACCGGTTCCCAAAAGGTTGCAATCGGTTCATTTACAGCTTGCTCACTGCTTGTTTCCTCCGGTTTCTCAGAGGTTTCATCAACTCTCACATTGATACTTTCCATAATTCTCTGAGTCCTATTGTTGAAACACTTGAGAGCTTTACTCTTGGTGGAATATCCTAGGAATATTCCCTCATCACATTTAGCTTCAAACTTGCCCTGATGTTCACTCCTCTTGATGTAAAATTTTCTACCAAATACCCTAAAGTAGCTAACCACAGGTGTCTTACTAGTCCAATACTCATAAGGAGTTTTATCCTTACCTTTCTTGATGAGTACCCGGTTCATTGTGTAGACTGTAGTGCTTACCGCTTCTCTCCAAAAGGTGTGAGCTACTTTTCCTTGAATCAACATGGTTCTAGCTACTTCAACCATAGTCTGGTTATTCCTCTCTGCTAGGCCATTTTGCTATGGAGTCTGGGGGGCAGACAGTTGCCTCTTGATGCCAAATTCTTCACAATACTTGTTGAATTCACCAGAAGTGAGTTCCCCTCCTTGATTAGTTCTGAGACACTTGATCCTTTTACTACTTTCCTTCTCCACTAATGCTCAAAAAGCTTTGAACTTCACAAAGGCTTCAGACTTGTCTTTCAAGAATGTGACCCACATCATTCTTGAGTAGTCATCAGTGAGAATCATGAAGTACCTATCACCCTACACACTTCTAGTTTTCATAGGACCACACAAATCAGTATGCACAAGATCAAGCAAGTTGTCAGCAGTGAAAGATTTACCTTTAAAGGTTGAGGAAGATATTTTCCCCAATTGACACTCTCTGCACAAGGTATTATCCGGTTTGCTTAGCACCGGCAACCCTCTAACTGCCTTGATCTTACTAGCCTTCACAATGTTATCAAAGTTTACATGGCAGAGTCTCCTATGCCATACCCAGCTATCATCAAACTTAGCCATAAGACATGTGCTTATATTTGCATTCAGATGAAATAGGTTACCTTTGGTTTTCATGTCGGTGGCCACCAATTCACCATCTTTTCCTTTGATTCTACAAATTCCATTCTTGAATTCCAGAGTGAGGCCACTGTCATTCAGCTGGGCAACACTCAGAAGGTTGTGTCTGAGACCATCAACCCAATACACATTGTCAGCACTACTCTTTCCATTCAGAGAGATGGACCCTTTTCCTTTAACCATACATGGTGCATCATTGCCAAAATGAACCACACCACCATCATACTCTTCCAAGGATATAAACTTTCTCCGGTCACCAGTCATATGGTGTGAGCAACCACTGTCAATAATCCACTCATTGGAATTATCAAAGCGAGAGACAAGAGCCTTCTTGTTTGACACATCTTCCTTTACAGCAACAAACACAATGTCTTCATTCTCTTCATCTTCCGATTCTTCATCTGTGACACCTTCATCAACTGCAACAAAACAGTTTCTCTATTTTCCTCCTTTGAATTTCCTGAATCTTTCCAATTTATCCTTGTTGTCACTATTAAGATAGTTCATAGCAATATGTCCTATTCGGTTACACGAAAAATATTTCAAAGGGAGCTTACCTCTGTATTTATCGATTCCTTTTGGAAATTTCCTGGCAAGAAGAGCTTCAAATTCCATTAGAAACTCCTCATCATCCATTACTCTTCTCTATCTTGGTTCACCACTAGTGCTTGCTTCTTTTCCTTTCCTGGATGGTACAGCAGAAGCTCTAAAAGTTGAATCAGTCTTTTGAACACTGCCATCAAAACTATTTAGCTCATAGGTTGTCAACTTTGTTATGTTGGATTCCAAGGATACCTTAGTCTTGTCAATTGATCTCAGCTCCTGAATAGCAGCAACCCTTATTGCATAGACCAGCAATAGGGATCTCAGGACTTTGCTTACCACAGTGGAATCTTCCATTTTACCACCTGCACTCTTGATATCTTCGACAACAGTTTTGATTCTAATACCATACTGTTGAATGGTTTCACCTTCAACCATTCGCATGTCTTCAAACTTTCCTCTAAGGCTTTCTTCCTTAGCTTGTTTTACATGCTCATCACCTCCATAGATATTTTCAAGAGCATCCCATACCTCTTTGGGATTTACCTTATCTTGGACATCAATGAACTCGATATCAGGTAAACTACTGATTAGGGCTTCCATGACTTGCCCATTCTCCTATATCTCTCTCTTTTGATCATCAGTGAGAGTACCGGTAGGCGCAACATAGGGATTCTCAACATAGCTCTAGTGTTGAGCACCCATGCTTCTGATGTATATCTTCATTCTGTCTTTCCATATACTGAAATTTTCTTTGTTAAACTTTGGACCTTCCCTCTTCATCATTACAACAAGATCTTTCCCTCAAATGGTTAAGCTTACAACACAGAGGACTTGGAGGATGCTCTGATACCAATTGATAACTTAATGATGAGCGAATAGTACCAAACCGGTACTGAGAGGGGGGGGTGAATCAGTACAGGCAAAAACTCAACCTTAAACCGGTTTGTCAACTAACACTTATGCACTGACAGACAAACAGCAGCACCGGTCCTTCAACAGAGTTCAACCAGAAAAACCAAGTGTAACTAAGACAAGCAAAGACCTATTGACACTTATCTTCTCATATAATCTAACTCTTCATTCCTATTTCACTCTTATGCATGAACAGGCAATCTACCATCAAAGATGTACATATTACAACAAGATCAACATGCATCACCACTTAATCAGAAAACAATCATAACATCACCACATCACACATGACACACATATTTTTCACGTGGAAACCCAATTGGGAAAAACCACGGTGGGGATGAATACCCACAAGCTTGTTTTTGAACTCTTTGGAAGTCCGCTCTGTTAGGAGCCTTGTCCGGTTAAAGACAGATACAATAGGTTCTGTTAGGAACCAATCCTGTTAGGGATCACCCGATTAAGGGATGGTTACAATACCCAGTTAAGGGTTAAACCTTGTTAAGGGTACCTTGTTAGAGGATTTCAAGAACTCAATAGCTAAAGGATATCAATGACTCAGTAGCTTTGAGTTACCCTGTTAGAGGATTTTCAACAAGCTGGTTAAGGCTACCCTATTAGGGGATTTTCAACAAGCTGGTTAAGGCTACCTTGTTAGGGGATTTCACAACTGTTGAAGTATTTAAAGATCAACAGGTATTTCAATGACCTGATAATAGCACTCAATGCCAATGCAGATCCGCTTAAGCTCCTCTTCACCTTCTGCACTTACACTCTGCAGATATGACTTCTCTCCTCTGGTCTGGCAAGAATCATGTATCTCTTCTCTTAGATACACACACACAACTTTTTCCAACAACCTCTGAAAGAATCACAACATCAACCTTATAGGACAATAGACAGGTCGGTAGCATAAACCCTAAACCCTAGACCTGTTAGGTTAAGGAATTCAAACGGTTCAATCCTGACCATTGATCATACTATATTGAATGCAACAGTCTTGATCCAATCTCAAGACATTCTCCATCATTCATTTTCCACCGATTTCATGGTTGCTAATAACCCATCACACGTTATCACCATTTACAAACTTCGCACATTCCCGAGGTAGATAGGAACACTCTTCTTTATGCAAGATCCTTCACGCGCACAAGGCTTACATGGCAACACTATCTATTCTTCATTATCATGCTAACTTCATCACATAAAGATCACCGATTTAGTCACACAGGCTTGAAATACTCCAACCGAAAATCCTAAAGTGGAAACTACCTACCAACTGGTAGTCATACAATGCTTCCATGTGTTGGTTCCCATGACTACATGTTGGTTCACCTTGACATGTCAGTTCACCTTGAACAAATATACCACTTTACTTTGGCATATATATCGGTTCTCACATATGTCAGTTCTCTCTTCATATCACATATTGACATCAATGACAACATACAATATCATTATGTCCTCATACCGGTTCACATAATACCAACAGATTGTAGAGCTAGAGAATCCCTCTTGTGTGCACTTTTTGATCAGCAAATAATGGGATTGACTAACAAATCATTAGCAAAGGCTATATGGGACAAGTTGGAGATTCTTAATGAAGGTGACTCTACTATTAAGATTGCTAAACTTGATGGTTACCGGGTGAGATATGAAAACCTTAAGATGGAAGAAGATGAAAGGATTACTGCATTATGGAAAGGGTAAATGAAATTGTTATGGGAATTCAATGTTGTGGTGGATCTCTGAGTGAAGATGAAATAGTTTCTAAAGTTCTGAGAGCTTTGCCACTGGCTTATAAGATGAAGGCTACTACAATTAATGAATTGAGAACAATGGTTAATCCTTTTGTCAACAGGGATACCTTGGTTGGGAAATTATCTGCTTTTGAGCTTGAAGAATTTGGACCTTCTAGAGCTGTGAAGTTTGAACCTGTTTTTCATGCATTTACATCATCAACCAGCAAGAAAGATTGGAAAGCTTTGTATGCAAAGGAAGTGGATGATATGAAGAGAGAAGATGAAGAATTTGAGAAACTTGAAGCCCTATTTGCTAGAAGAGTACCTAAAGGACCGGTAGGAAGTAAGTATGAAGGAAAAGCACCTTTTAAATGTTTTGCATGTAATGAGATAGGTCTTGCATCTAGATGTCCTGAAAAGAATTCAAGATTTGAAGAAAGAGCTAGAAGATCTTTTAAGCCTAACCTTGGATATCAGAACAAGTATAAGTACAGAAAAAATAGAGATAAATCATGCTACATTGCGGATGAGGAAGGTGTGACTGATTATGATGATGAACCGGCACAAGACTCTGCTAGTGGTTCCAACAATGGAAAGGAATGGGTGTTCTTAGTTATCAAGGAAGATGTTCCGACACTAGAAGAGAAGGGACTTGCTGCTAAAATTGAAGATAAGGATGAATGGGTAATTGATAGTGGATGTTCACATCATATGATTGGAGATAAAAGGAAGTTTCTATCTTTGCAGGAATTTGATGGCGATCTGGTTAGATTTTGAGATGATAAAGCATGTATGATAAAAGGAAAAGGAACTATATCATTAGATGGTAAGGACAATACTGATAATGTTTATTATGTTGAAGGTTTAAGGCATGATCTTTTGAGTGTAGGGCAATTGGTGGATAATGGACTTCAGTTACAATTCAAGGATGGAAAATGAAAAATCATTAATAGATCTGGATTGGAGATTGCAACCAATACTCAGACAAAAGGTAATATATTTCATTTGAATTCCGGTGAGAAGACATGTTTGATTGTACAATTGATGAGAGTTGGCTATGGTATAAAAGGCTATGTCATGTGAATTTTGATTGCATGGTAAAGATTAGTTCACCCAAGGCAGTTAGAGATATACCTAAAATTGTGAAGCCCTATAATCTAGTATGTAAAGAATGTCAAATGGGAAAATAGGTCAGAACCTCTTTTAAGAGTATATAAGACAAATCTAATGATGTTCTTGATCTTATTCATACTGATTTGTGTGGCCCTGCTTGAATTAAAAGTTTTCAAGGTGATAGATATTTTATGCTAATCATTGATGATTATTCTAGAATGATGTGGGTTACTTTTCTAAGGGAGAAATCTGAGGCTTTTGAAAATTTTAAAATCTTTAAAGCTAAAGTTGAAACTGAGACAAGATTGAATATTAAGTGTTTAAGGTCATATCATGGTGGAGAATTTACATCTGGTGAGTTTAATAACTTTTATGAGAAGAATGACATAAGGAGACAATTTTCTGCTCCCTGAACACCTCAGCGGAATGGAGTTGTGGAAAGAAAGAACAGAACTATCTTGGATGTTGCTAGAACCATGATGATGGAAGATAATCTACCTCATATCTACTGGAGAGAAGCAGTGAGCACAACAGTTTATACATTCAACATAGTGCATATCAAAGGAGAAACCGGTAAGACACCTTATGAATTATGGTTTGGCAATACACCTACAGTTAAGTATTTCAGAATCTTTGGTAGTAAATGTTATATCAGGAGAGATGATTTCATTGTCAAATTTGATCCTAGATGTGATGAAGGAATATTTCTTGGTTATTCTAATGAAAGCAAAGCACATAGATGTTATAAAAAAAGATTGCAGAGAATTTTGGAGAGTGCAAATGTCAAGGTGGATGAGATGAATAAACGTCAAATTAGAGTTATGAGTAAGAACCAGCAGTGGAAATGATCATAACTAAACCGGCAACACCTTTACCGGAAGAGAATGTTGAACCAGTTACTCCGGAAGTATCAAAAAATTCAATAGTAACAGAAGAACAGGAAAGAGGAATAGAGAATCAGAAGAATCCTAGGTATGTAAAGTTGAATCATTCAAAAGGTCAGATCATTGGGGATAAGAACAATGGAGTGATGACAAGAAGAAGATTGGAAAGTAATTAGGTATGTTTAATTTCTCAAGTTGAACCAATATCAGTAATTTAAGCATGTAAAGATGAATGTTGGATGAAAGCTATGGAAGAAGAATTAGATCAGATAAAGAAGAATAACACATGGACTTTAGTTCCCCGACCTAAAAATAAGAATGTTACTGGAACTAAATGAGTTTTTAGGAATAAATTAAATTAAGATGGACAAGTTGTGAGGAATAGAGCTAGATTGGTTTGTAAAGGATATTCTCATAAGGAAGGAATTGATTATGGTGAAACTTTTGCACCTATAGCTAGGATTGAAGCTGTAAGATTATTTCTTGCCTATGTTGCACATAAAAACTACAAGGTTTATTAGATGGATGTTAAGTGTGCCTTTATAATTGGGGATATTGATGAGGAAGTTTATATTGAGCAACCTGATGGTTTTTTACTTTCAGATAATAAAAACATGGTTTGCAGGTTAAGGAAAGCCTTATATGGATTGAAACAAGCACCTAGAGCTTGGTATGCAAGGTTAGGCAAATATCTTTTGAAGCTTGGTTTCACTAAAGGTAATGTTGATAGTAATCTATATTATAAAGTCATTGATGATGATATACTGATTATTGAGGTCTTTGTTGATGACATCATTTTTGGAGGTGAAGATAAGTTGTGCATGGAATTTTCTAAAAATATGGAGAATGAATTTGAAATGTCTATGATTGGGTAAATGGAATTTTTCTTAGGTTTGCAAATTACTCATACCAATAAAGGTATTTTCATCTATCAAACTAAGTATGCTAGGGAATTGTTGAAGAAATTTGGTATGGAAGACTCCAAACTAGTAAGTACTCCTATGGTTACAAGTGAGAAATTGACAAGGAAATATGAATCTGCACCAATAAATCCTACAAGATACAAGTCTATGATTGGAGGTCTTCTATATTTGACTTAGACTAGGCCTGATATAATGAATGTTGTTTGCATTGCATCAAGATATCAAAGTGATCTTAGAGAAAATTATGAAAGTGTTGTGAAAAGAATTTTTAGATACTTACAAGGTGCATCTTAATATGGTTTGTGGTACCCTAAGGATGATAACTTTACTTTATGTGCATATACAGATGCAGATTGGGCAGGTGATGTTGATGATCGGAAAAGTACTTCCAGTGGAGCTTTCTTTCTTGGAAAGAAACTTATTTCATGGATCAGCAAGAAACAATCATGCACTTCTTTATCTACTAGTGAAGCTGAGTATGTTGTTGCTGCTACTAACTGTATACAATTTCTATGGATGAAGTGAATGTTGAAGGACATAAAAGTGCATTGCATTGGACCAGTAGTTATTCACTGTGATAACTCTGCTTCTATTAACATATCAAAGAATCCGGTATTTCACTTTAAGACAAAGCACATATCTATCAAGTATAACTTTTTGAAGGAGAAGGTGGAAGAAAATGAAGTTAGATTGGTTTATGTGAACACTAAAGAGGAGATTGTAGATACCTTCACTAAACCTTTACCTAAAGAATCATTTTAGTACCTCAGAGATAGATTAGGGGTTTCTGCCCCTCCAACAAAGAACTGATTGATGCTATTTGGCATCAGTCTGGTATGCATTATCAGATATATTATTCATTCTGGATTGATGTGGGGATGCTACTGCTCAGGGGGAGTAGTTAGCCTTGTGATCCAATGGTTTTTTATTTTTACTTTGATATTTATGTCAGATTTTTGGCATTGATGTCAAAGGGGGAGAGATAATCATGTGAAAAACTTAAGGAGATATATACATTAGGGGGAGAAATTTGTAGAACTTAATTGTGATATCATTTACAGGGAGAGTATGGATTATAACTTCATTGCTATATCTTTGTGTTGGAGATTTGTTTGGCATTTCTTGGCACTTGGATGTTTTTCACATCTAGTGTTGCCATCAATGCCAAAGGGGGAGATTGCTAGCCATTTGGAGGAATTGATTATGTGTTGCATTGATATTTTGTCATTGATGTCAACACTGGTTGTTTTGGCTTCTTTATCGATATCCTTTTGGTCTCGATAGGATGTTTTGTTTCTGGTTGGATTAGATCATGATGATCCGGTATACTCAGGTATGTTTTGGCTTATGGAATTGGCCTAGATTATCTATTCATGCTACTAAGATTCATGTTCAGTCAGTTGGTTTTGATTTTGTGATCGGATTCTATCCTGTATGCTGGTAAGCTTGGTTTGTTGATCCGGTGAGGGTTTCACCGACGAGCTTTGTTGAAGATCTTTTGATGTTATGAATAAGTGGTGTTGGTGCGGCTTCTAGTAAAGATTCGGGATGCTGATGGTGATCGTGTTCAAGACTTGGCTGATTGGGATCATTGCTTTAGCATGTGTGGACCTAAATTGGGTTCGGTACTATCTAGGTTATGGATCGGCTTAGTGTAATGTGTTGTTTGGACTTCTCAATGTATTTCTGGGATGTCTTATGGGTTGGATATTATTTGTTTGGTCTCAGGCTGACATGTTTTATAATTATGTAATTGCTTTATTATCTAGTGGTCGACCTTATTGTTTTTGGTCGAGGGTTTGTATATATATGATGTAAGATCTCATTGTAGAGCATGTGTGAGGATGAAAAGGATGTATAGGAGCGAATAATGTAATAATCATTCATGCAGAGGATTTGGTCGATCATTGGTGATCAATTTGGGTTTATGTAAAAGGATTTAGTCCTCCGGTATTGAGCTTAACCGGAATTGTATTCAGACATAGGAGATGCTATCATTGCAGTTCATTCTCTCTTCCGAATTGTAGTCTGGATTTTTATGTAGTCAGTGAGACTCCTTTTGTAATGAGTAATGTACTCTAGGCTATTGGCCTTCCAGCAAGTGTAGGCCCCTCATTTGTATTCACATACTCACTACAGAAGTATTATCTGATTGTGGGTAGGCTTCCCACCATGGTTTTTCCCTTTACCGGGTTTTCCACGTACAAATCTTGGTGTCATGTGGATGGTATTTATTCTCTAATTTTTGTTTATGCTTAATTAGTATATCTGCTATTTCAGTATATCTTTTGGGTTCTGGTATTAAAGTTTTAATTTCTTATGGTTCCAGTAATCTAGTGATAATTGATTCACTCCCCCCCCCTCTTAGTTGTCTTTTGATTATTTGAGTTGTCTAACATATTTTTTGGCAGGAAGTCTTAAGTTTAAAAGATGTCGACCTGAGACTGATAGGCAATGATGCTGGTGAATGAAAGTGAGTGGGCAAAGACTGTGTTGAGTGAAAAATAAGAAAAATCTTAAGTGACTATGTGTTGAAGGAGAAACCGATAAGGTGTGTGTGAACCGGCAGAGAACAAACCGGCACAGGTAGAACCTAGCAAAGTGTGGTCAAGTGTGAATTGAATCTAGCAGTCAGAGGAAGAGAAGTTTTAGCAAAGTAAGAATCAGCTAAAAGGCATTGATGCACAGTGTGTGGAGTTTTCACATGTTGGTAAGATTCAAACCGGTAGAGAAGAGTATTGAAGGGTTGCAAAACTTCATTTGTAACAAGGAATTTATTTGTGTATTTGAATATTCATATTGTCTTCACTAAGTAGGTGCTTAGTGCAGGTGTTGTAGCTCCTTTAGGTTGTTTCCTATAAATTTATCAGGGTTTGGTGCTCCTTTGAGTCGATGCTCATAAATTAGGGGTTGGTGCTCCTTAGGTTGGTGCCCTAAAATTGTAATCAGATCATTTTCATTGTGAGGCTGGGTTGGAGTAGAAGATCTCTAGAAGCTATTCTCATCGAGGTTTTTCCCACATTGGGTTTTCCTCGTATATTTGGTGTTATGTGATGCATTCTTGTGTATGTGTTATATTGATGTTATAGAAAATCGTTTCACACACTTAGCTTGCATTGTTTGGTTTACTGGTCAGCACTCTATTTGTTTTATATTATATCGGTATATCCGTGATCAGGAAAGAAGTGTTTAAATCACCGATTCGCCCCCCTCTTAGTGATCCATTGTGTCCAACAAGTAATGCAAAAAAAATTGCAGATCATCACAATAGTTATAGAAAATATAAATAGACATAATAACATTCAAACCATAACACAGTGATTTAAGTGGGGAAAACCCTTTTGGGAGAAAAACCCCACACTCTAAAAGCCGACCAATATATTATTCAGCAATCAAAAATAGATTGCAATATACTTGCAGAGCAAGATCTTCCCAGGAGTACCACTAATCAGATATTCAGAGATTCAGAGGTAACTCAATAACCATAAGACTCTTACACAAAACCTCTATCTCACGCACCTCATATATAGGAGATACAATACAAGCAACCGTCAAATGTTATTACAAAATCATGGGCTAAAACCACCAAATAAGGTGTAGCCGACCTTATCTCCCTTCTAGATTCCCTATGACATGTTAAAACACACATCAACATGTGTCCCTCCCTTTTACATCTCATTTATGTGTCTAATGTATTTTTTATTTTTTATTTCAGGAGTACAAACTTCTGGAGGCCATAACTTGAGAACCGTGTGTACTATTGACGAATCGTTTGAAGCACTGGAAATATCGTGAAGTGCTCTATTTCCTCGTGAGTGCTATGCCACTTACACCCACTTTTCAAGGCATTTTGGGGCCCTTAAATTCCTCAAAATTAAATTTAAACCTTTCATTACACCCCTCCAAAACGGAAAATTTAATATCTTCAAAACTAGTTATGATCTTGTGATGTAAGTTTATCGGAATGCTTATCTAGCCAACCAAAAGCTTTAGGGAGAATTTTGCATCATTTAGTGTTCAAATGAAAACTTACTATAAATAGTAACATCATGTAAATGCAAGGTTGAGACACCTTTTTCCCAACATCTTTATCATTGGTTTTGACTTGTTGATGCTTATGTGGATGCCATGTATTCTTGGGTTGTTGGATGTTGTGATATCGCTCACGCTTGGATGCCATATTTTTTCATACTCGATGTTATGTATTATTTGTGTTTGGATGAGTGTTTTCCTCTCCTCAAGTGTATCGTGTGTGTGAGTATATTTTTCCTTTACAACTATCTCCTAGCATGAAGGTAGTATATCTTTTGATTGCACATGCTTGGGTAGCATCTATACCATTGTTGGCATCCAAAGAATAGAAGATAGAGCTTTCTCAATGGACCCACTTCTCATTTATTTTCGTATCATTTCTAGTTGTTTATTGAAATGTAATTGTATATTAAAAGTAAATTTGAGTCCTCTTGTAATGAAATATACTTTCATGAACCTCTCATTGAGATGCATGTAATTGATAGTGGATGATGCTTATGTATATGGATTGATTTACCTGTCTCGGTGTTGGAGCTGGAATAGTTGCCTCGTGAATTAATTCAATTGTTTATGCTTGGTTTTAAAGGAAAATATATATAGGAAGTTATTTTGGGGATTAACATGAATCTTAAGTGCCTTTTTGTAATTTCTAGTGGTTTGTATACTCATTGTGCCCATGTCATGTGTCTTAGTGGCATTTTGAGTGTTGTTGTGAATATTTTGAGTTGTGGATCCTCTTGTAGAGTGTTGTAAATATTTTAAAACAGCATAATTGTATGATGTTGCATCCTTTGGCTTAGGGAATGAGTTAAGAGTGTTGGTGAGGTCACTATGGTTCCTCCTAGTATCTCCTTTCATGTTTCGATGGTGTCTAGCACTCGAGAGAGTTGATTGTCAATTTTTTCTCTTGAATCAAGTTTAATATTTTTTCAATCTCTTGTGGCATCAAAGGCCCTTGTGGGTGTGTACCCTACATTCGACATGTTCTGGTGATCAATTGGTGCAAGAGCACCCTAGGTTTAGTAGGTTCAAAATTAGAATTTTGGTTTTTTTTTATGTTCTTTATGTAATAAGGTCATTTAAGACCATGTCATGTGGGTTTTAGTCCATATTAGGTCACTATGGGGGGTTTGGAGTGTCAAATTGCATGAGTTGTTAATTTTGCAAAAATGTCAATATTACAAATGTTGTCAAAGTGCACAATGTGGAATATGAAGGGTCAATGTCGCATAAAGTGGGAAGTTGAAATGTAATTGTAATAGTATAAATACACATGAATCCCAAGGTTATAGAGGTTGGTTTGTTGATTTGGAGGAGTGGTTGCAATAAAAGAACATCAATAATTCTACAAATCTAAACATGTTTTTCTTTATTTTTCTATTTTGTACAAAATTTTGCGGGTCTATACCTGCTTGAAATAAATTGGAGATTGAAGAGGAATGAATCTAGTTTCTGAAAAACTATATAAAAAGTTATTGCATTTTCTTGACAGGCAGCCTGAAACACTAATTAGGGTAGTAGTGAATAAATAAATCAATTTTTGAAGGTTTCCGTACAAAGTAACCTACCTGTGTTCTGAGATATGTTGTATAAGGTCCAAATGGGTATCCAAAACTGGTCTTATGTCTTTTAGGTCAATTCTACAACAAATTTTATGGCCAAAAAAAGGTGATTCGCTGCATTATTTAAGCTTAATAAAAGAAAGGAAGGTCAAATTTAGAACCTATCCATACAAAGAAACCTTACCTAATTTTGAAGCATATTTTGTAAGAGAAAAATTGGTATCTGAAACTATTTTTATATTTTTTATATTATGCCTAAACTGGAAGTTATGGTGGGAAAACTCTATTTGAAGATCTACTAGAAAAGAAGCCTAATTGTGAAGAAACTAACATTGATTTATGGTCAGATAAACTGTGAGTGTTGGATTGTGTTAGGAAGAAGATATTTACCTCCTCTACAAAACCAATCCCTAGCTCTGGATTACCACACTGGTTAGAAAACTAGCATGCTACTGGGACTTTGAAGCAAAACTAGGACACCAACACACTTCTCTAGAGTCCTCATAGGGTGTTAGTGTACCATCTAAGTGCTAGTTTCCCTAGGGTGTCTAATTTTTTCATTCAGATGAAATAATTAGTTGTTTACCATTCATCGAGATGACCTAGTGTGTGGTAATTGGTCCCCTTTGTCTCTAGAGATTTCTTAGGCTATCATTACATCGTCGAGTTCACTTTAATGGGATTGTATATGATGAAAATGGATGATGAAAATAATAATATTGAAAGAATAACAAAGATCCAACCACAAAACCCTAGCCTAACAATGAAAAGCATCCACCATACACACATGAAGATACCTAAGATCATGCAAATCAACAAAACAAAGAAGATATACCATTCACATTTCTACAAGGGTTTCAATCTCCATTTATTCCTATCTCCATTGATCTTGTTTGATGTATTTGCTCTCATATTTTATGTATGCACAAGAGCTCAACAAAGAACTGAAATGTGGTTGATAACTTGATCGCAAGAAGGCTTGATTGTATAAAAGATTAGATTGTGATGATTAGGTGATTGGGGTTGAAAAGGAAGAGGACATCCTTTTATATAGAGAACACTCTAAGAAATGGAGGGATAAGACTAAGAGGTATTAAGATAAATGGTTGGCTAGGATTAAAGGGTAGGTAGAAGAAATAATTAAATGTTAAAGGGGGTAGGTAAGAGAAGAATTAAGAGATGAATGACATGTGCATGGGTAGAAAAGGCTAATGAATTAATTAAATAATTAAATATTTATTGAATTAATAGAGGAAGTGGGATCAATTAAATAAATAAAATATTTATTTAATTTAGGAAAAGGACAATTTAAATAAATAAAAGTATTTATTTAAATTAGAAAAGATCTAGAAGAGGATTAATGAATTAATTAAATAAATAATAATTTATTTAATTAATAGAAGACTTAGGGTAAAATAATTAATTAAATAAAACTATTTATTTAATTAGACATGACAATTTTAGGTGTCTGCATTTTGTCCCTCTTTGAGATAATGCAACTTGTCGCGTTGTCTCAAAGAAGATAAGATAAACTGATACAAAGTTACCCCAATACGGGAAGGATATGCCCTCTCGAGAGATTGGATGGAGAAAATGAAAGGGTTATAGACAATCTCTTGATAAGAAAGAAAGGCTAGAAAGGTCTGACAAGATAGGGTGACAAGGTCACATGAGGAAGAAAGACTTGACATGGGAGACTAGGGTTAAGTAACCTATATGATAGAGCAGAAGGAAAACACATCCTCATTTGCATCCACACACCTAAGAGATCAGAGTGCAGAGAGAGAGCTTAGAGCAGCCAGAGCAGCCAACATCGATGGATAGAGTTCATAGGTTCGATCTAGTCTAGCGATATCAAAGACCAAATGACATGGGTGAGCCAGTAAGTACCTCAAAGCCTTGTTGTACATTTATGCATCTATTGTTGTTATTAATGCACTTTAGGAGAGCTAAAAAAAAATGCGGAATCAATAAAAGTATGCATGAGCGCATCTAGGTCAATGTCGAACACGTATGTGTAGGATAGGTGTGTCTATGGTTGATATGGTCACGTATATGTATGTAGTTATGTCTAGGTATAGGTTGTAATGTGTCTATGCTGAAGAGGCACATCTGTGTCAAGGGAGCACATTTGTGAAATACAAGCGCATTTGTGATGTAAAGGTGCTTCAAGGGAAAGAAACCACGTATAGGTTGGGTAAAACCACGTATAGGTTGTGTAAAACCACGTATAGGTTGTGTAAAACCACGTCTGCGTTGTGAAAATGTGTTTGTGTCTAAGTAGGCTAGAATTGATAGTTATATGATGAACATACGTTGTCGATTGGATAAGCTACTGAGAGGATACACTCAAGAAGGTTCCCTAAGGAGACAAACTGAGAGATAGGCTAAAATTGACAATTCTAAGATAAACATACGTTGCCAATAGGATAAGTTGTTGAGAGGATACACTCAAGCAGGACCTCTAGATATGATCAAGTGCAATGTGATGAACATATACACTAGGATATAGTGCCATTTGATAGACATAGCACTATGTGATAAACATAAGTACCACTAAGATTGACATGATTGATTGGATTGGATGCAGGAGTACTTGCCCCAGATTGAGTCATGGGAGAGATTCTTTGTGACACAGATGTTATGACCAAAGTTGACCTTTGAAGAGCAGGTAGCTGTCGAGGCTATGGGATTGAGATACATCATGTATCTGCTTGAGATTTGAATGAACAGAGGATTACTGACTGCTTTAGCAGAAAGATGGTGCTCTGAGACTTGTTCGTTTCATTTGTCGACTAGCGAGATGTTAGTCACCTTAGAGGATGTTTATCGAATACCACATATAATAATCCACGGGGATCTTGTGGCTTACAACAGAGTAAGAAAGGGATGCATTGAGATGGGTATTTGCTGACCCAGAGCTAGAGATGAGATCAGGACATGTCAACTAGGAGGTTATGTTGTCGACTAGATGCAGACTATCGGCATCGGGGATCTGGAGAGTTTGCAAAGAAAGTGCGGGAGCAGGCTCACTGGGGGTCGATTTTGTCTTATGATGTTGTTGTTACACAATTTGAGAGGATAGTTCCTATGCCTTGGGATCTGTAGAGAGATGTGATTGATGCAAGCACAAATGTAGAGTATGCAACCTATTTTGTGGCACATCTAGTATTGAGGTTGACAGACCCAGATGAGCCTTTGGTAGCTGAGGATGATGACGATGAGGATGATGAGGAAAGGGGTGGGAGGAGATGAAGGAAGCAGAGGAGAGGAGAAGCAAGGAGGGTGGTGAGGGGCAGGGGTGGATAGAGAGATGTTGGAGAGAGGGTTGAGGGAGGACAGGACCCACAGGGAGGGAGACCACAGAGGGGAAGAGGAGGACAGCTCCTACAGGTTGGGGGATAGGTACAGGGATAGATACCAGGGAGAGGGGCATAGGGATTGGCTAGGCAGGAGGCACTTGAGTAGGCTAGGAAGGAGGAGGGTGCCCAGGGTGGAGATGAGGAGGAGGATGAGTTGCTAGCAATGTGGGAGATTGCAACAAGATAGACCGATGAGATAGAGGATCTCAAGAGAGACATGACTCAATTGAGGTGACAGTTGGCAGAGATGCAGAGGGAGCGAGATCAGGCCATTAAATGATATACAGTCGCAGAGGAGGCACTGAAGGCAGGGAGAGAAGCATGAGAGGGGAATCATGGAGTAGGTTATGCATACGTCCTACGAGCAGGGGAGGATATTGGGTACTAGAGAGATCTATACTATGCAGTAGTTCCTTCAGAGCTTAGGGCAGGCAGTTACAAGAGAGCCTCTCAGACTACGACCATCAAGAGAGATAGGAGGCATGCATCCAGTGGCGAGGTCATGGGTCCACCCGTACCACCAGGAGGAGGGGACAGACAGGGTGATCCTGGAGCAGGGACTTCAAGAGCTAAGATTCCTTCGAGACCAGCTGGCTCCGAGGGAGGGTCCTCATCATAGCTCTCTTGGATCCCATTTTGTATCAGCTTGTGTATGATGATGTACACACCTTTGGGTGATTTTGTATCCATATATGATATTTTGACATCATTGTATCATGACACTTATTATTTTTGATACATATATATGAGATGATGCATTCCTTGCAGCAGCTATATGCATGTGTACCTATATGATGTTCTATATGCTTTATGATGCTTTTATGATGCTTTTGATATGGATGCAAATATGTACATGAGGAAATGCAATATATTTTTTGTTTCTTTATGTTTTTTATGATGTAAATGTGAATGTACTAAATGCAGATGGATGTATGACAATGATATGATATGATTATTTACACGAGGAGATGAATGATGCATATATTTGTCTTTTTATGTTTTATATGAGAATGCAAATTCTTATTATTAGATGTTAAGCAGCGATGTGTGCAGGATGTAATGCATATAATGAAAATTACTAACATGTGGTGATGCAAGAAAATAAAATGCATATATTTTTGGCGTGTCATTATACTCAGTCATGTGATAGTGGGCTACACGGACTCAAGGAAGGACAATGGAGGTCAATCATGAAAGGGGGATGGAAGGTAGAAGATATGGAAGTGAAAGAGATTCTTGTGCTTTATCATCATTGAGCTTTATTATGAAAAATAGGTTAAGATGAAAATCAAGGTATAGGTTTGACCCAGGAAGTCATTGTACCCGTTTGCATGGAGATTAGATAGTCACAAACAAGGAATGCCCCAGTCCATACTAGACTCACAATGTCCTCATATCCTTAGACAAGTCATAACATTACTAAGAGACAATCCACAGACAACAAAACAATAGGTGAACATATCCCATCCTCGCCTTTCTAGTCAAAGATATCCTGGAGATATAATCTCTAGTCAAAGACATCCTGTAAAAGCTAAAAGACATGTCATCAAAAGATGAGATCAAAAGAAAACAAAGACTTGACACCAACATACAATGAAATCCTCAAGCTATTTGTGTTTCTTGCCACATATATTAACATGTTTGATTTGGTCACAATGTTGTCATCCTGATAAAGGACAGATCATGCTGAAAACCATGTTGTTGCCAAAGTTTGCTGAAAGATTTGATGTTGAAAGCCCACTATCGATTGTGTCTCATTTGAAACTGACTGAATCCATGAAATTGATACTTTATTGCAAAGAAGAACAGAAGTTTATTGTGGATTGGTGAAACAAATGATCTTTTATTATAAACTATGCACGAACATAAAAAAGAAAGATGAAAAGATGATGCTCCTGAAAGCATGCGATGCTCAGGGTACCACTTCCATCACTAGATTTAGGATTTTGCCCCAGTTATAGATTGGACCTAATTTATTATGGAAGGAAAGGGTGAAAAGGAAGGTTTATCATTAATGGCTAACCAATCTTAGGTAGATCAATAACAAGCCATGATGGGAAAAGGTAATTTTTTTATGGATGTGGAGGTTGTGAGTGTGTGCAAAGTGAAAGAATGAGATTGAATCTTGAAGGAGGGAGGAGTAATGTCTCTACACATGGCGTTGGTAACCTGGGTTTCACCATGGTACTTTCCCAGGGAACCACCGAAGTGGTTTTCACCGTTGGATGAATTTATTTCTCTACAAAAAATTGTCACAAGGCGCATGTTTGCCAGGTTTTCACCAAGTAATGATTTTTCTATTTTTTATGATTTTTTTGTATTTTTAATAATGGGATATTCTGAAAAGCTATGTGTAAAACCTGCAAAGGTGCATGTTGTTAATCAGATCTTCCAAAGGTTCTTCATCTGGTGTTGAAAGCTTATATGCACCTGATCCATAGATTGTTGCGATGACGTAAGGACCAAACCATTTTGGTTCAAACTTCCTCTTCTTCTCTCTGTCTTGTTGATCTTAGGATTTTCTCTAAGAACTAAGTCACCCATCTCAAATGTGCAAGGCTTTACCTTATGATTATTATTTTTTTGTTCCTTAACTGAATGATATATTGCTCCCTTGGTTGTCTCCCTTGATGAAGGAACTAAGGTAGAATTACTAATGTGTGAACTACGTAGGCCCATATGCGTGTCACCTAAAACATTTTGGGCATCCCTGATAACAAAGTCCTTCAAGGAAGTTCCATTAAAGGTCCATTGGTATGATGTATCACCAAAAGAAGATGGATGTGTGGAACAAGTGGATGAGGAATGAAGGCTTATGATTGTGAAAAGAAGTGAAAGTGGGATAACATGATGGAGACTTAGGATCAACAAGTATTCTTTTTGACTTGAAATTTTAGAACTTTTGCCCCCAGTTGTTTTGATATTAGGAGAGATCAACTCTTGTTCTTTTTCCTTCATAGGATTTTTATCCTTGACTTTGATTTTTGCAGAGTCCAATAGCTTTTGATTTTGATTGGATTAAAGGAATTTTCTTTATTTTTGACTTTTAGACATCTCTTTTCAAAGCTTGATTTTTGATCCCCAATTAGTAAGGGCTTTTGTGATTCTTGTTTATCCAAGTCTAGGAGAGGAATGGAAATGGAATGAGTAGATGAAATGGTAAGGTTGTATGATTTCTCAAGAGGGTTGGTGATATATTCAATAGATTATTTGTTGGAACCAATCTTAGGAATATTGATATCAAGAGTTGCTTGCACCACTAGAGGATATTTGCATTCAGACTTAGTAGCCACAACACTAGGTGGTTCATACCTAATTCCTTGGCATTGAAAAATATTTGTAGGTTGTTCCTATCAACTAAATGTCTTAGGAGATAGTGGGAGTTGATCAACATGAAAGATATACTCACCACATCCTATGTCTTTAACCTTGAATTTTTCTTTGAGCTCTGCTTGCTTTGATGCAGAAGCTTTCAAGGATTCTGGATCCACATATGTTGATGATGGAGTTGCTTCTCTATTAATTAGAATTATTATCTCTAATCTTGGTCATGGGTTATTGCAATATACGAATGGATTTGGATCACCTTTTATTGTTACTTCAACTCCATTGTAAGGAAATTTGATACATTGATGATATGTTGATGGTATTGCTCTCATTTCAGGTATCCATGGATGTCCCAAGAGTATGTTATATGTGAGATCTAGATCAAGGACTTGAAAAACCACATCCTTCGTGACTGGCCCAATTTTTAGAGGTAAGATGACTATTCCCTTGAATGAGTGTTCCTCATCATCATATGCTTTAATGGTGATCCTTTTCTTTGAATTCGCAGTTTTTTCAGAATATCCCAATTGTTTAATAGTGTTGAATGTACAAATATTCAGACCTTCTCCTCCATCTATCAAGACTCATTTGATATTGTTTTTATGGAGAAAGGCTTCAATGTAGAGGGGTGCATTGTCTGGTTGGCATATGGAAACATCATCAGCTTCTATGAATGTAAGGCAATGCAGAGTGGAAAGGTATCCTACCATGGCCTGAAATTGGTCCACGTTCAAATTAGTGGGTACGAAAGTTTCTCTCAATACTTTATCAAGGGTGGCCTTATGTGAAGGGGATATGTGTAAAATCTCAAGGATGGAAATGAGGGTGGGTGTCGTCCCTAACTAATCTACAAGGTCATACTCATTCTTGGTAGATGATGAGGTTGTGGTCTTGGATGGAACGCCTTGCAAGGTGACTTTACCTCGATGGGTTGTGACATTACATTCAAAGGTTTCATTTTTGGAAGATGAGGAAGATGGTCCAATGCCTTTTAAAACAACCTTACTCCTTTGGGTAGAACCATCAAGAGCTTTGTCCTTTATGATAATGGTTTAAACATGATTATCCATTTAAATGTGATTAATGGTAGAATCATAATCATAGGGAGTTTTGATATAATTAGCTTGATTATCTATAGTTTTGGATTTTCCTTTGTCATGTTTAGGAAATGGCTCCTTAAACATCACATTTTCTTCATTGGAGGTATGACCATCAGCTTCTATATCACCTTTATCAATGAGATCCTGTATGATATTCTTTGTTGGTGTAATTATTTATTAATGTTGGATATTATTACACCTTACTTAATTTTACTTAGGATAATGCATTTCATAGTAGTTTGGGTATGAGACACTTGGGTGTTTGTGCCGCATTGGGATAGTGTGTGTAGGAGAATTTCCACCTTCAGTGGGTGATCCACCTCATATGGAATATTATATTGTTTCTCCTACCTACCCTTATTTCTTATTGAGCCACATGTCATGTTTGTGTGCTCACATATCCATATTGCCTTGCCTATATAAGAAGGCATGTCTAAATTGTATGTAAGAACCATTTTTATCTATTGATGAGTATACAGTTTATTCTTGTCCTATATTTTGTCTCTCTTATTTGTGCTTTCCATTGCCTCTAGATCTTGGCAAAATCTCACATTCTTCAATCTGTGACAATTGCTAGTTAAATGCCCTTTACTCTTGTGATACTCACAATATTCATCATCATTCCACCAATTTGGTTTTACTTTTGGCTCATATGGTGGATTATTTGGTAATGTTATAAGCTTTTTTGCCACTAACTTCTTGAATGTTGTTTCAATCAATTCTCCCAACGGAGTGTATTTTCTTTGAGGTTTTGATTACCTTTGATTGTTCACTTGATTGTTCGTATTAGAATAACTTGCACCAAGGAAAGTTATCTTAGGTTTCACAACATTTGCATCTACTACCCTATCATTAACTGTGTTCTTATTCTTGTTCCAAAAGTGGGGTTTGTCTTTCCCATTTGATTCCTCTTTGTTCTCTTTGAATATCTTGATGACACCTTGTTCAAGGAGGACCTTTTATATTGCCATTCCTTTTTCAATGACCTCCTTGAAGGTACACAAAAAATATTTTCTTAGCACATATCCAATAACCTTGTTGACGTTTTGAGTGAACATTTCTACCATTTGTTTTTGTGGGATTTCAAAAGAGCATCAACTAACAAGACCTCTCCATCACTGTAAAAATGAAGCAAAAGATTCCCCATTTTTTTGCTTAGTATTGCATAAGGTATCCATTAACACATTATTTCAATGTTATATGAGAAGTGTTGTATGAAATCCTCTGCTAGATCACTCCATGATTTGATTCTAGGTGGAAGTTGGGAGAACCATTCCATAGCTTGTTCACCTAAGATTTGTGGGAACAATCTCATCAAGTATGTTTCTCTTCTCATGTTACCTCAATGCAAGTTGTGAAAAATTGTCTTATGTGTGCCTTAGGATCCCCTTTGCCTTTGTACCTATCAAATTTTGGTGTCACAAAATGTGAAGGAATGGAGGCATTGCAATGCTTCTATCAAATGGGTAAGAACATATATCTTTCATTGTGTACTACTTCTTTGGTGTATTCATGACTGCCATTTGCTTTTGCAAATCCTTGATTTGTTGTTGCAATTCATTCTTGGGTGGTGTCTTTTCTCTTTGAGTTAGTCCCATGCCTGAGCTACCTAGCGGAGGAGGAGGGATATAATGCATGTATAGATGGTATTGATCATAGATATGTTCATATGGAGGAGGAACATAGTTGTAGCTTTCATATGGACCACTTGGTATGGTATTGTAATGAGGAGCACTAGGTCTAGGTCGATACATGTCATGACCATGAGGATAGGAGGTATCATAAGATTGATCTTGAGTGTTGCCCCCAAATATGACACAGGGTCTCCTTGTGTCATGATTTTGAATGTTCTCTTGAGTGTAATTGTATGCATTGGTATGATCTTGGGTATTATTATGGTTATGTGTAGTGGTAGTTCTTCTCCATGGGAAAGGATGACTATGTGGTTGTTCATGAGAGGTTTTATCATAACTGGCATGAGAATGAGTGTATGTGTTTTGAATTTCAGGTTTTTGAAATAGGGAGGAAGGTGACTCAAGCACGAGACATTCTCTCATATTACCACCATTATTAGGCCTCATAAGCCTTGTATTAGCTTGATTTTCTTGATTTGGATCATCCTCCAAAATTTGTGACATATCAAAATCATGGGGCAATATTATTCCACTTTGTGCCATAACTTGGAAGAAATATTGTCTATCCCTTTTAATGATTTCTTGAACCAATTTTTTAAAATGGGGATCCATAATAGTTTCGTCAACTTTTTCAGAATCCACAGATACATTGTCATTGTCATCATTATTTCCATTGTTGTTCTCATTTTTGTCATTGTCATTGTCTGGTATATTATTGCGATTGTCAAATGAATTGTAAAATTAGTCTCCATCAAATTCATAGGTACTCATGTTTAAAGACCTTAAAACATCTTTGGCTTCCCTTCTAGACCTCTGTGAATGGGTTTCAGCCATGGACTAAAGTCTTGACCAAAATGAAAGGTAAGATGAAAATGTAAAGACTATGGAAGACCAAGATATGTATCAAGTATAGATAAATCTAGGGTAAAATTGCAATGTCCAAAAGTGTAAGTGATGTAGAGGGTTTGAAGTTAATGAGCAATTTCCTTGGCTTCTTCTATGGGTTAGCACTTGGCACCATCCAATGGTCCAATTCCTTAAACCTTCCAAAGGTTCTTAAGATTGTCCTTGACCCATCCCAAGGATCAATCCACTTAGGACAACTTGGTTTCACAAGGAGACTCCTACTCCTATGTACTCAACCCCTAAACCAAGACACCTCATAACCCCAAGCCCCTTTCCAATAGGACCTTTTGATCAAATGGTGAAATATGTCATGTGTGGGTGTTTGAACATGTTTGACATTGTATATTCATTGATTTAGACCTATTTCATTTGTTCTTACAAGCCCTTTGTGCCTTTTGTTCTTAATGAACTAGAAGATAGGGCTACAAGCAATTAAGCCTCTGTTTGGGTTTTTCCCTCTTTATCTAGCAATCCATCCAAATAACCCCTTGAAAAAAATTAATATTCAGACACCCATTTGGATCCCATAAAGGATTTCAATATTTTGCATCTGGGTTTTGAATTTAAGTATTCAAAACCTATTGTACCTATTTTGGCCTTGTTAGCTAGTATAAAGGTTTTAGGCTTCAAAGTATTCACCAGTCATATGAGAATGAGGATTGGGATTTAGAAAAATGTCTTCACATGTCTAAGGGTCCCCTCCATGCAAGTTTTGACCACTATTTGGCCCACTATACCAAGGATTCATTCAATCCTTCGTTGCTTAGACTTGCCACATGGGTAATGCCAAGTCTAGGGCATCACTCCAAAAATTTAAGGTGAAATCTCCTACTTCCAAAGTCAAGAAAATCATTTAGTATACATGGTGAACCAACATTCCCCAAGGTTTCAAAAAATTCCCATAGAGGAATGTTGAATGGTGGCACCTTTTGCATCCAAACCCTGATTTTTGGGTTTTCTTCAAGCAACGAGAAAGAAAATTCAATTACTTGGCAACCATAGAGTTTCAATTCCTCAAAATGACATCAAATGAAATATGATTCACTGTTATAGCCTATTCAAGATATTATCCCTTCTAGATGTCCGTACAAATTCATACCAAAGCCAAGAACACAAGAAAATGCAGTAAAAAATGACAGTTGCAGAATTGTAGGAAGCATAAATTTCATTCAAAGTCTCTCTCTAACCTTTGAGAATTGTTCCTCTAGCTTAAATAATGCCAAGAAACCCTTCTAACCACCTCCCAATGTACAAGTTAAACCAACTAGCCATTGGGTAATCACAACTCAAATTTTGACAAGATTGCCTATGACAACATGGCAACTTTGGACAAAGTATTACATGATAAACTTGCCTTCACACCAAAGGTTACAAAGTGGACACACAACACCTCTCGAACCCCTAGACACCAAAAAACATAAATAAAATTCCCGTACAAGGCTTTTGACCAAGTACACACACCTTGGAGCCTTAGGGCTTATTACGTAGTATTGGTAGCATTGGACCTACCACATCCATTTAGCACCTACACAAGAAACCTTCAAGGAAACACATTATGTTGCATTCAAACACATGTTAAAAAGATTCTAGCACACCTTTGAGTGCCCCTGCACCAGTAAGACCAAAGTGTGTATGTTTTTATAGTAAGGTGTGGCTTCCAAAGAGATGATGGATCTCTTGATGAGGTAAGTTGACCTTGATTCAAAAAGACCAAATAAGACCCTAAGATGATAGATCTTGATACAAGAATCACCTAGTGTTGTATTGTAGTATGTTTGCAAAGTGTGATGAGGACAATCAAAGTAACCTTTTGACTCAAATTTAGAAAAGATGTATGAGGGAAATGAAAGTGAAGGAAAATGGTTAAGTATGTGTGACCAATACAAGTTGACTTAAAAATTGAGCTCTATAGGAAGCAACCTTAGAAGATCTTTGAGTCTGAAAACTTAAGTCCTTTTTCTCTTGACAATTTTCTGTAATTTCTCAACTGTGAACACAGACGTAGTTTTAGCAAACCCAAACATGATTTCTAATCCCAGACGCAATTACAGTAAACACAGATGCATTCTCTGGTGATAATGATAATTTTTAGCTTGAAAGTCACAAATGCGATTCTACTCTGCACAAACGTGGAAATCCAACATAGACGCAATTTTTGACAACACAAACACAATTTTATAGTTTTCTCTTATAAATGTGGCAGTATGTTTCTCTGATACCCAGACGTGATTCTACTCTATACAGATGCAATTTCCCAACACATACACGATTTAAACTAACATAGACACAGTTCTAAAAATGTTTTACAATTCTGTCCAATTGTAAAGTTGTTAAATGTGACCAAATCTCAATGTTTTGACTTTTAGTGGTAAGAAAACACAACAAAACAGTGAAGACCCAATGTCTGAAAGTGTTTTTGTCCAAAATGATAAAGTTTTTCAATTTCAAAGTGTGATTGTAAAATGTAATTATTTGTTTTGCATACACTTGGAAAACATGACAAACACAATGTTTGTTTAAAATGTTTGATTGATTCTTTGATGAATGAAGACAAGCACAAATCCTAACGCTAGACGGGACAATAGTTGTCAGATTTCACTTAGTTTCCCAACTACACTTATTCAAAGTAGATACTTAGATGCTTGACCCCACTGGCTCCCCTCCACGACACTCACTTATTTGGGGCAGCCAAGCACCTGTCCCCACGAAAACTCCCCGTGGTCAACTTTGTATCTCTACTAAGAACCATAAGAATGTGAGACGACATCAGAGGTCCGACCTCTTCTACCAACAACTAGAAGGTTTTTGGCTTCTAACACAAAAAGGTGTCTAGTAAGGGCATCCATTCGGGTGCCTATAATTAGTAGCCTATTACACTCCATTAAATGGAAGGTCTCCCAACCTATAGAGGTTATGCTCTATAGGGTTTATGAGGAGCCATAACGTCGTTATAGCAGCATGTAACACCCATTGCTTGCAACTTTCATCACAAACACTATTATTTATAGTGACTTGGAAGAGCTTGGCTTTAGTCTGTTACCACTTGGGGTGTTCCCTCTCACTTCACCTTATGGGCTACTTGGGAGGTAAGCCCTCTAAAAGGTAAAACAAAAAGAGCCTATTTCTCAAGACACAAAAGACACTTGTTAATTTTAGAGCACCAATTGCAGTGTTTGTTGAACTAAAGAAGACACAAAGCAATTTCAAAATCAAAATCTTTACCAAAGGACCTACAGCAAACTTGTTAGTAGTTTTGAAATGATACCCCACCTACAAGCACACAAGTTAAATAATTTTTAGAAATCCCAAATGACTTTGTGAAATAGGGGCCTTCGACAAACGTTTTTCTCCTTTTCATATAGTTGCACCACTTCGATAGTGTGATCAAAAGGGTTAGGCCAAAAATCAAAATCTGAAAACCCAAAAGGAAAAGTGAAATGAAAATCTGAAAATCACACACACAGGCGTGATTAGAACACAAATGCAAAACAACAGAATAGAAACATGATTCCCAGATCTAGGACTTGCAAAAACACAAATGCGAAAACATAGGACACAGACGCAGAATTAAATTAAAAACACGGTTAAAAAGGTTACAGACGTGATTTCAGGATCTGTGATCTACAAAACAAATATCAAAATCAAAAACGTAGGTAGAACTATCACAAACGCAGAAAGAAATCACAGACATGATTTTATCTATTGTAGACGCGGAAAAACAATCGTCGCAATGTCAAACCTACAACTTTCAAAAACAAAAATCTACAAACAAGATGTCAAAATAAAAGGGACAAGGGAGCCACCAGGCATGCCAAAATGTATACGGTGATAATGGATGACGAAAATAATAATATTAAAAGAATAACAAAGATCCAACCACAAAACCCTATCCTAACAATGAGAACCATCCACCATACACAAATGAAGATACCTAAGATCATGCAAATCAACAAAACAAAGAAATATATACCATTCACATGTCTAGTAGGGTTTCAATCTCCATTTCTTCCTATCTCCATTGATCTTGTTTGATGTATATGCTCTCAAATTTTATGTGTACACAAGAGCTCAAAAAAGAATGGAAATATAGTTGATAGCTTGATCACAAGAAAGCTTGATATAATAAAATATTAGAGTGTACTTGATGCAATGCAAAAGGGGTTCAAGGAACAAACACAAGTTCAAACATTACTAGATTAGTTCCAACCAAAAGCAAACACAAATGAATTCAAAAACCTTAAGATGCATACCAAGAGAGATATAAAGAAAATAATGAAAAGCATACACAAATGAAAGAGAGAAAGAAGACTCCCTAAGATGCTCCCAAAGATGCTCATAGATGTTCCTCCCTTGCTCTTCTCCTCTCCAAGACCCAAATGGGTGATTGTAAGTATCTCTCATCTCTTAGCACAAAACCATGGATGACATGAAGATTTGAAAGTGGTTGAAAGATTATCTAAAATCTATTGCTATGCAAATGCCTAGAATAAGATTGCTATGAGAAAGCTCTATGAACATACAAGTATAATAACAATGCAAAAATGCTTCCTTCTTTGCTTGAGAAATGAGGTCTTTTTATAGGGAAAAATGTTGATCGAATGGCCAAGATTGAGTGAGCTTGTGAAGGGCTAAGATTGATGGATTTGTGATCCATGTGATGGCTTTCAACCCAATCCCATGATGACAAGTGTCAACATGAGATGGATTGAGAGGAGAGGGAAGGAGCATTTAATGCCTAAGGAGACATGAGGGTCACCCTAGGAGGGTTTGGTTAGGCTTGAGTTACTGGATAAAGATTTTATCCAATGGATAATGCTTTTATCCTATGGAAAAACTCGTGTACAAGAGTTAATGGAGATAACCATGGTCAAAGCAATAAATGCTTGAAGAGACTCATGAGTTAAATGAGGGTTGAGTTAGAGGAAAAGTCTCTAACCGTGTGGGGAAGTTGAGTTAACCATTAATGGTTATGTAAGAGCCATAAAGGCTTAAAAGACTTTGGGGGTTAACTTGTTGAAGAATAAAAAGCCTTTAATGCATTTCAAAGATTTTGATGCATTTTTTTATAAGTGACCTTTGTTTGGGAATGTGCAAATGATTAGAGAGGGGGATTCAGCTAATTAGAAGTGGGTTAGAAGAGTCTAGAAGGAAGTTAGTAGGTAAGTGGGTTTGGTGGGTGAGAGAAAATAGGGTTTTATTTAGAAATAAAATCTATTTATTTGTGCAACTTGCATTTGTAGGAAAATGCAAGTGCGGTGGGATTTTAAATAAATATTGATTTATTTAAAAAGGGAATTTGATTTGTTTTTTTAAATAAATATTGATTTACTTAAATGAGAGGAATGCGAGAAATTAAATAAATTTTATTTATTTAGTAACTGGGTTACAGATAGGGATTTTAATTTAAATAAATTTATGTAATTTATTTAATTAAAATATCAAAATGGGAGTTGAGTGAATTAATTAAATGTGAATTTAATTAATAGAGGAATGTTAGTGTATCAAATAAATATTAAATGTTTATTTAATTTAGTGGACAGATTTATGTGTCTACATTTGCCCCTCTTTGAGACGATGTGGTTTATCGCGTCGTTTCAAAGAAAGAAAGATAGGTATGAAAAATATGCCCCATAAATGTTAATTTAGTGGGTGGTATGCCCCTAGAGAGATGGGACAAAATTTCAAAAATTTGGGTGATCTCTCGAAAAAGAGGAAGAAGATTAGGCATGGATAGAATGTAGGATTTGGGAATGAAGGAGGAGAAGGGTAATCCAGTGAGTACCCTTAGGTCATGCAGGAGATATGGTACAAATGTAGTGTTGTGATTTTGATTGATGTTGTACAATTGATGAAAATTGGTTGGATAGTCTAGTGCAATCGATTGAATTTCCCCGGTTGATTCAAAGCGTGACAGTTGATGTCAGTTGTTCGCTTGGATGGGATAAAGTCTGAGTAAGTGAGTCAAAGTGACCTGATGAGACTTAGATAATTGATGTAATTGCTTGATGAAGTCAAGGTATCTGAAGCAAAATACTCGTTGAGACTTAGACAATTGATGTAATTATCTGTTTTCATTGTGTTTGATTGGTTGATCAATTGATAGTGTTTGTGTTTTAGGTTGTTTGTGGTGTTTGTTGGATGTAGTGTACCTATTGAGACTAGGCAAGTGATATAAATGCCTATTGTAGTCTAGGTGTGTGTGAGTCGATGTACCTGTGTATACAAAGTAACTTGCTTGGCTTATAGGATGACCTAGGATGGGAAACGATGCAGGGTTTGCAGTTATGATGATGACCTAGGATGGGAAACGATGCAGGGTTTGCAGTTATGATGATGACCTAGATTGGGAGGGTGAGGGGGGTGATTCAATGTTAAATAGAAGGTATGGAGGACTTATGCCTCATTCCTATGGAAGAGGATCAAAAAATAGAGTATCCATTGTCATGACTATGTATGAATGGTATGCAGCGATATGGATTTATGGATGGATGGAATGCAAAAGAATGCAATATAAACAGATAAGATGGAATGGTGATCCATGGCTTATTCACAGTGCTTAATTTTCATCATCGAGCATGGTAGTATCAATCTTGGTTGAGGTATCAGAAACCAAGGTTGAGTGTTTCACTTGTAAGCAAACATCGCAGACAAGGAAAGTTCCCCTCCATCCTGGTTCATGTACAAATGGTTGAGGTATACGTTATAGTCAAATAGTCATAGTGATTCATGACTATATTTTTGCATAGGATCGCGTAGCTTAGTGAACTTCCCACGTAAACACCATTAGTATATGCCCCAGAACTTCATTGGAACAATCTGCAAACAACAAACAAAGAAAAAGATATTAGGAACCATCCCAGCTACTCTAATCACTTATGGATATTCTGGAGCAGCGTAGGAACCTGATATAAATAAATAAAATAAAAAATCGACCAAGTGCTTATCAGGCAAACAAAATTTTCTTGTCAAATAAAATGTTACCATGTCTTTTTTGTGGGGAAGGATGCATCCTTGTGAAGACGGTTGTGTGCAGATGTGTGATTTGTTGGTTGATTTGATAGGTGGTCATTGTTTAAGGCGTTTCAAAATGTTGATTTCACGACTGTGCGATGTGTATGTACAAGGAATAATATACTTTGCAATGTTTTTGAGTGATTTTGATGTTTTTGCCATTTTTTGGATTGTTTGAATGTTGTGAATGTTTTTGGTATTATCTTTAGGACATTTTGCAAATGTTTTTCAGATTTTCTGAGATTTTATGAATATTTTTGGTATTATTTCAGGATGTTTTTGAATGAGAAACTCAATGAGTCACAAGCATGGAGAATCCTCTCCCATCGGTAGGTTAAGAACATTGCCCCCAGTTAAGTGTTGGTATGAAAGCATGACATGGGACACATGAGGCAATAACCTTGATTGTAGATCAATAACAAGCCATGGTATAAATGATGGGTGAATGGATGTAGTGGATGTGATCACAACAAGTTTGAAAGACAATGGAGCCATAGCCTTTACAAATGGCACCTGTTTACAAGGTTTTCACCACCGTACTTACCCAAGGTGCCACTAGAGTGATTTTGTCATTTGGATGAATGATTTTTCTTTACTGTTTTCTTGATTTTTTATTTTTTATTTTTGTATTTTGTTCAAGACTTTTTTTTTGAATGTTTTTGGTATTTTGTGATATTGGATGAGCCTAATGCTCTGCACAACTTATGTATGAAACTTTTTGAGATGCATGTTGTTTATCACATCTACTAGTGGTTCTCCTTCTGAAGTTGCTAACTGATATGCCCCAGACCCAAAGACTTCAGTGATGACATATGGACCTAGCCAATTGGATTCAAATTCACTCCGATGTTCTCTATTTGGTTGATTGCGAGGATTCTCCCTGAGAATAAGATCTCCTACTTCAAATGTGTGAGGTTTGACCCTATGATTGTAGCTTCTGCTCATGTGTTGCTAATAGGCTTTTAGGTGATTGTAGGTAGCTTGTCGCTTTTCATCAAGCAGTTCCAAGTCCTGAAGACGTGAGACTCGATATTCTTCATCATTTATTAGATTGTTCAAGGAGACCCATAGAGATGGTAATTCAACCTCAATAGGCAGGATGGCTTCTGCACCATAAACCAGTGAGTATGGGGTTGCTCCTATAGGGGTTCGAATGCTAGTTCGATATGCCCATAGTGTTGGATTCAAACGAATGTGCCAATCATGGCCAATATCATTGACTATCTTTTTGAGGATCCTCAATATATTCTTATTGGATGCTTCTTCTTGATCGTTGCCTTGTGGGTAATATGGGTTGGAAAAGCGGTGTTGGATATGAAATTTCTCACAGAGTTCATGGACATCTTAATTTTTGAAAGGGAGCCCATTATCTGTGATGATGGACATGAGTACACCATACTAACAGATGATGTAATTGAGTATTAATGAGGCGATCTTCTTTCCAGTGACTTGGGTGAGTGGAACAACTTTGATCCACTTGGTGAAGTACTCTGTGGTGGTAATGATAAATTTATGACCGTCGAATGAAGATGGATGGATTTTACCCACAAGGTCAAGTCCCCATTGACAAAAGGACCATGGTGTTGATATGGATTGAAGTTCTTATGCTGGTGCATGTATCAAATCATTGTGCACTTGGCACTTCTTGCACTTTTTCACAAAATAATAGGATTCCTTCTCCATGGAGGGCCAATAGTATCTGGCTCGCATGATTTTATTTTCTAGTGAAGAACAGCTTGAGTGAGCCCCATAAATTCCTTCATGTACCTCTTCCGAGGCTTTTGTTATCTCATCTTGTTCCAAACATCTAAGAAGAGTACCATCAAGACTTTGTCTATATAGGGTTTCAGAAACGATGGTGTATCTAGTGGTTTGGCAGATAAAGGTTTTTTGTTGGTTGTTTGATTGGTTAGGGGGAAGTGTGTGGTCACATACGTAAGTGAAAAAATCACCATACCATGGGGAGTCAGAACCGATAAGGCAACATATCATTTCAGATTCAGGGATATCATAAGTGGGGATCCAAAGTTGTTCCACCAAGAACTCATAGCGTGTCGAATTTTGTGGAAGATCCAGGAGAGATGCGATTGTAGCCATTGTGTTGACAGCTTGATTCTGATCTCTTGGTATTTTCTCAAATGTGATAGTTGTAAATGATTCTTTGAAAGTATCCACTATCCTTTTGTAAGGCATGAGCTTATCATTCTTTGTTTGGCATTCATCAGTGACTTGTCGGATGACTAGCTGGGATTCTCCATATACTTGTAGCTCTTTTAGATTCCATTGCATGGCCAGTTTGAGTCCTGTGATCGAGGCCTCATATTCTACTATATTATTTGTGCATCAGAAAGTGAGTCTGTATGACTTCGGGATATTGTCACCTTGAGGTATGATAAAAATAATACCTGCCCCTAAGCCATGTTTGGTGTATGAGCCATCAAAATATAGCTTCCAGGGTTGTGTAGTTGTGATCATGAAAATTTCCTCATCCAAAAAGTTGAAAATAAGAGGATGGTCGCCTTTGAGTGGTGCATCAACCAACTGATCTGCAAAAACTTGTCCCTTGATAGCTTTGCGGTCCACATACTCAATATCAAATTGCGTTAAAAGATAGTGTCTTAATTTAGTTGCCGCCAAGATAACTGCTAGGAAAGCTCGCTCAATAGGTGTGTAATTGAGTTCATATCCTATCAGTGTTCAAGAGAAATAGTAGATATCACATTCTTTTCCTTCCACATTATAATGTGCAAGCAATACTCCTAATGTCGTGGTTGTAGCTAAAATGTATAACAATAGAGGTCTGCTTGGATCTGGTGGAATCAACAATGGTGTATTCATTAGGTAGTCTTTAATAATTTGGAATGCTTGTTGGCATTTTGCATTGCATTGAAAGCAGATATTTTTATGTAATAGATGGGTGAAAGGATGACATTTATCAACCAATTGTGCAATGAACCATCAAATGGATTGTAATCGCCCTTGTAATGTCCTCAACTGACTGATATTCTTTGGAGGTGGCATTTCCATGATCGCCTTGACATTCATAGGATCTACCTCGATGCATTTACTTGAGACAATGTATCCTAAGAGCTTCCTAGAAGTTACTCCAAAGACACATTTCTTTGGATTGAGACAGACGTGATATTGTTCCAATTTGTTGAAGATTTTATCCAGTACTACAAGATGACCCTCTCTTGTTAATGATTTAGCTAGTAAATCATCCACATAATCTTCCATTATTGTGTGCATCATGTCGTGGAAGATGGTAGTCATGGCTCTTTGATATGTTGCCCCTGCATTCTTTAAACCAAATGGCATTACATTCCAACAGTATGTTCCCCATGGATATGTGAAGGCAGTTGTGTGTTGATCCTTTGGAGTAATTTTAATCTGGTTATATCCTGAAAAGCCATCCATGAGAGAAAGCATCGCATGACCTGTTGTTAGATTGACAATCATGTCGATGTTTGGTAAAGGAAAATCATCTTTAGGACATGTTTTGTTTAAATCGCAGAAATTCATACAGATACAAATGCCCCCATTAGGTTTACCAACAAGTACAATATTGGAGATCCATTTTGCATAATCAATTTGTCTGATGAAACCAGCATCCAAGAGATTTTTAAGTTCAACCTTGACAAGAATAGCAATTTGTGGGTGCATCTTTCTGAGCTTTTGTTTGACAGGTTTAGCTCTTTTTGCTACAGTTAAGTGATGCATGGCCAAATCTAGATCTAAGTCGGGCATGTCTGCATAAGACCATGCAAAGTTGATTTGGCACTTTTGGGAGAATTCCACAAATTTTGGCTCTTCTTCAGGGGTTAATAAAGATGTCAAATGTATTTTGTGAGGAGTCTCAGGGCTCCCCACATTAAATTCTTTTGTTTCTTCTATTAGGATGGTTGATCTCTCCTTATTCATACTAAAGGGGAGGATGTCAAACCTTTCATCCTCAGGAACCTTAGAGAGGTTTTAACCTTTGGATACACTCTCTTTTTTTACTCTTTTGGGATCTAAAAGTACCACCGTGTGGTTTTCACTAGAAGATCCATGCTTTATTGTAATATTTTTGCAACTGAAAGGTTTGGCATCTGCCCAAATTATGTTGCGCTGTTAATTTGAATGGAAAACCTAGCTTTATGATCTCCACTTGGTATGTTATCCTATAATTCTAGAAAGTCTATGAGTGCCTCATCGTTTTGGAAATGGTCAAGGCATGGGGGATTTATCTGGTTCCATACAATGAGTTCGGGATGAATGATAAGCATTACTTCATCGATTAAGTTGAGTTCGTAGGAGGCATCAGTGAGGTTTAATATGGAGGCGTGAAGTTCATCGATGGTACTCTCCTTATCAGATTCAGGCATAGGATTTGACATAGGGCCTGTGGAAGTTTCTTCTAGCAAACGATCCCAAAAATTTGTAATCCTTGCTTCTCCATAAACTAGTATATCCTTATGAGGTGGTGGAGGCTATGTTTCTTCCTTGTCTAAATCATTTAAATACACTGAATCCCATTCCTACTCATGTGAATCTGTCTCGGAATCACTCTCTAGCATTCGATTGCTGTACCAAACTAGGATGACGTTTGAATTGAATAGTGCATTAGTTATTGGCTTATGTACTATTGGAGGTGGGGTTGCTGGTGTTGTTGGGGTTTTAGATATACTCAAGGATTGCATCCTTGGGGTAATTGGTCGATACACAGATTTATTGGGTTTTCCTTTGAATCGAAGCTTAGGAGTAGACTCTCTTTGAAAACCTAGTCCAGTTTAATCTCATGGTTTCAACTCAAGTTGTAAGGGCTCTTGTCATCCTTTCTTGCAAGTTCCCAAAGCACTATGCCCATCATAGCCCATTTTTTGCATTATATTGAAGCCTTTGCCATATTTGTCAATGGGGAGCTTAGCCTTTGGGCTTTCTTTGTTGAGAGGGTCTCTATAGATCCATCCTATCAGGTCTTCATCCATGGTTTCCTCCTCTTGACTTTTACCGGGGGTGAATTGTGTCAAAGTGCAAGTTCTTTTGGCCAGCGGTGATTGGAGTAAACCTTGGGGTTTGTCATGAGTCTTAAGGGATGTGAGTAACTGCCCAACACAAAAGAGTTGGCTAAGACTATATTCATTGGGACCTTCCTCATCCATTTTCATTTTTAATTTCTCCTATTTTTGTGTAAGGGTTGTTAAACTGGAAAGAGAGGTTGGATTAACATACGATGAGGAAGCGACAACTTCCCTGTTGCTGGGTACGGTGATATATGGTTGATGGTGAATATTATTACAATATGCAAATGGATTAGCATCACCAAGGATTGTAATTTCTACCACATTGTGTGGAAACTTGATACATTGGTGATAGGTAGATGGGACGGCTTGCATGGCATCTATCCAAGGTCTCCCTAACAAGAGATTGTATGGAAAAGGAAGGTCTAGAACTTGGCAAACTACAAGATTCATCACTGGCCCAACCCTGATAGGTAATGTAACAGCTCCTCTGGAAGAACGTTTTGCATCATCATCATATGCTTTGATGGTTATCTTCTTGTTGGCATCCACTGATTTTGTTACATAACCCAATGTTGTGATTTACTGTAAGGTGCATATGTTTAAGTTGGCTCCATTGTGAATCAAGACTCGCTTGATTCTATGTTGGTTTACGAACCCTTCAATATGGAGGGAGGCATTATGGGGTTGTTGGAAGGATGTGTTGTCACTTTTGGTAAAAGTGAGACGTTGGTGATGATTTTAGACTACCAACCATGGCTTGAAACTGATTTGTGTTGAGGTTGGTGGGGATAGACGCTTCTTGGAGAGCTTGGTCCAAGATTGTTTTATGTTATGGGGATAAGCGTAAAAGCTCTAATATGGAGATGAGGGTTGGTATCTTATCCAATTTCTCTACAAGATTATATTGTTTGGGGAGGGGTGTCATTCCTAATGGTTCCCCTCGAATAGTAATCTTGCTACAATGTGTAACAACATTGCATGTAGGATTTTGATCTTTTATGGTAAGAGTTGCAACTTGTTCATCCGCATCATAAAGGTGATTCATAGTATAATTTTATGTGGCTTGTGTGTAATTGGTTGTGGTATCTGTGTTTCTCCCTGAGGTTGAAGGACCCCTTTGATCATGTGATGGAAGTGGATTTTTGAACATTAAGTGATCATCATTGGATGTTTTTGGGTCATGTCTCTCAATTTTGATTTCTCCTCTATCGATAAGATCCTGAACAATATCTTTTAGTCGATGGCAATTGTTTGTTTTATGCCCTCTTCCTTGGTGAAATTCACAATGTTCATGATCTCGCCACCATGGATGCTTGACTTGAGGCTCATAATTGGATGTTTTTGGTAAGGTCACTAGATTGGAGGATATTAATTGGCATAAGATCGTTTCGATAGGTTCCCCTAAGGGCGTATATGTGCATTTTGGCTTGTAGTTTTGATACTTTTGTTTGGGTTCCTCTTGTTGTGTATTGTGACCTTGATTTTGTGGATTATTGTTGGTGTTGTTGTTAGGCGGGGGATTTGGTCCTGCAAACCTAACCACAGGTTGTGCAATTTTCACTGTTCTTGCATCCACTATCCCGTCATTGACAACATTTTTGTTTTTGTTCCAAAATTTTGGTTTGTCGCTATTATAGTGTGGACGAGGATCATCTTTGTGTTCGTTATAAATTTCGAATAAGTCCCTTTTTTATGAGGGCTCTTTCACATTTGATCCCTTGATTTATCATTTCTTCAAAGGATTTTGTGCCCTTCATGTCCAGATGAAATTTCATTTCATCATTTAAGTTGGAAATGAAAATTTCCACTAATTCTTGCTCGGGTAGTTGAAGAGAGCATATGCTAGACAGTTGTCTCCACCATTGTAGGAAAGTTGAGAACAACTCTACTGGTTTTTGTTTTGTGTTGTACAAATCTGTCATGGTGATGTCACATTCTATGTTGTGTGCATAATGAGCAATAAATTTTTGGACTAGTTCTTCAAATGTTCTAATACCACCCGACAGTCGTGAAAACCATTGTGTGGTTGTGGCTCCCAAACTTTGAGTAAAGAGGTGCATTAGATATATGTCCTCATAGGCCACCTGTAAGAAAGTGGGGTGAAATTCTCGCACATGGTCCCTAGGATCTCCTTTGCCTCTATATTTTTCAAATTTGGGTGTTTTGAATCCTTGTGGAAAAAGTGGCATAAGCATGTTATTGTCAAATGGATATGGACAAATGTCATTAAGTGAGAATCAATTGGTCTGCACACCATTGTTCAGTTGTTGGGTGATATTTTGTACTTGTTGCCTCAACGTGTCTATTTCTGAAGGAGGAGGTGGAAGATTCCCTTGATGATTAGGTTCATAGCGAAAGTAGTCTCTATCTCTTCCACCATTGTGATGGCTATGTTGCTCGGATGTTTGTCATAATTGTCTTGTATCAAAATTGGAGGGAAGTTTAGCACCCTCTTGAGCGAGTCTCAATTAATGAGCATTGGCATTGGTTCTAAGAATTTCATCAGAGATTCTGTAGAATTTTGGATTATGTTGTGCTCTTTCTGATTCTTCTAGAGTTGGAGTGTTGGGATCTTCATCATTAGTGCCTCCTCCAAAGGCCTCATGAAAGTCGTTGATGTTTTTGTCATCCTCTTCAATTTCTAGTTGTCGATTTTTCATTGCTCTTGTTTGAGCCATGGTTTAAAAGTTGATGTTGTGAAAATGAATGAGGTGGTCTTCCTAGGATAAATCCAAGATTCTGAAATGGTGAGGGCGTGATGAAATGGTTGATGGAAGACAAGTTTTTTTTAAAATTTTTGGTGGAAGATAGATCTCTAATACTAAAGGTTGGATATTAACAGAGTTCTTTTTGAATTGCTTTTGTTTTTTTCAAGAATTTGATGCGATGAGGTATAGCAAGGTTTGAGATGTGTTATAATCCAAGCTACCTAGTAATGAGAGGATGCACTCATAAACTAGTTTTAACCTATCTAGATGTGTAGAAATGCCTCTTAGGATAATTGATCCTAGATGTAGAGACACCCTAAAAAATGATTTGTTGGTTTGTTTAAGCAATATCTGAAAGGACTAAGGACAAGACCTTTTTGTGTTGAGAGTTGAGTAAATTTGTGATGTTTGGATGTGATAGTGGATAGGATATGTGTCTCAATAAAACTCTTCTGTTACAAAGGGGGTTTCTACTTCTTCCTCTCTTATAGGGGTTGGTGGTTCCTGTCGAGCTTCGTTCTATGTGATATAAATTTTACGAAAGAAAGCGGGATTGATCTTGCCCCCTTTTTTCTTTCGATAATCAAAAGCTCTATACTGAGTGAAAGCTCTATTGCTCAAAGGATCTTTACCAAAGTCGTTAGATTTGCCCTGAAGGTACAAGCACATATGATGCAAGAATACTCTATGTGAGAGAAAGATTTGTCTATTGATATAGAGAAATTTCCTCCTCTTGATAAGGGCCCTTGGACTAGGTTGTCTCTTCTTTAACTTGGTCTTTTGATGAAGACTTCTTCTTCTCAAGATATGGGGAATGGTCATACAAAATTATCAATGTTGATGTAGATTTGTTGGATGGATACTTTTTTTCAATTGTTTTAATCCTTTGACAAGAAAATACATCAAGCACACAAGCACATAGTCCCGCCCCTTTTCAATAAAGGCACAACAGGTGTGGGTCTAAATCAGCCCAATCATGAACTTTTTCACCCTTATAAATGTATGTATGTTCCTAGGCCTAAAGTCGGCCCAAATTTTTATTGGTCTAAAACAAGACGAAGGCAACTCAAACACTTTTTATCCCTAAGGTAATGGCCAATTGTGATATTTTCAGCCCACAACTTGATATTTCTTAAACTTGGTACTACATACCTTATGTATCCTGTCGTGACATGTAAGGATGTGATATACTAATTCTTGTGCAAGCATAACCGATAGGTGATCCCTATGATGGGGGAGTCACCACTTTCATCAAGCTACAAGTATCCTTTCAAAAATCCATGTTTCTACTCAAGGAAATATGTATGGTGAGTATCTTGGGAGCAAAACCATCTATGCTCTTGCACTAAACTTTTCACAAATATCCTCAATCAATAGAACAAGTGGGCTTCTAAAATAAGAGTGTCTAGTAATGTTCGATGTTTTTGGACGTAAGTTCATTCTACAGTGACTCACTTAAGAGCCTTGTAAATCATTGTGGGGCCCATATGTCCTTTTGACAAGTTACACTGTAGGAATAGCTACACCCAAGGCTATAACTTTTGCTCTCACCTGATTTCTATAGCGGCTCAAAGGATTTACCACACAAGGTTGTAGCAAGAGTGATGTGTCTCTTAGCAAGCCTCTCTTAAAAATAGAAAATTTAGAGCGTTACTAACACTTTTCTCTTGCACCTAGGACCATGAGAGCCAAGGGAGAGGATAGTGTGTGTTAGAACTGGGACCACTCTATAGATTTGCACAAGCATACCAAACACAAAAGACACTTGTTATTTTTAACATTTTTATTGCAATGTGATCTATTTTCTATTTGGAGATATTTCTCCAACAGATATGGTGTTCTTTTTATCCCACAAAGCAATTTGTTTGTTTAACTAGGAATGGAAATCCTGGTCAACAAAATGAAAGCACGTTGCTTGAGAGTAAATTGTTTTGTAAGAAATGGACAAGTTGATTGTTCTTTTTATAGCCCAAACTTGAAGTGTGAACCTAACTTGCAAAAAGAAATGTTGAAGTTGTTGTAAATTTTAGCTTTGCAAGTGATGTTCTTTTTAAGTCCAAAAGACAAGTTTTGACTTGTTTTAAAGCACCAAAACGAAATCATGAGGTTCTTTTTACCAAAAAGGAAATATGAATTCTTTTTAACAATATTTCAAAAAAAGATAAAAAGAAATCAAAAATCCTAATTTTAACTCCTCCAACCTACAAGAAACTGTTAGAATCCTGCAAAGAAAGAAGTTAGTGAAAATCCAAAACCTTATGTGGGCTCCCACAAGCCTAAATTTAGTTCTCGGTTACAATATTGAACTCTCTAGAACAAAAGCGCTAATCTGTGGGAAAACCGAAGCGCTAATTATGACAAAAGTGCCCAAATATGAACAAAAGCGCCATAATATTAACAAAAGTGCTATAACATTAACAAAATCGTCACAATAGAAGTTTCAAACAGAATAAAAACTGACAGACAAAGCACAAAAGTGACATATTACTACCAAAGCGATAATTAATGTGTTAAAGTGTTAAAACCCTAACAAAAGCAGTAAAACTTTAGATTGCAACAGTGCTAAAACAGACAAAGGCGCCAAACCGCAGAACAAAAGCGCTAAAGCGCAGCCTGTCCGTGAAAATCTAGAAAATCACAAAAAAAAAAAATTAAAAAAATCAAAAGGTTGCATGTTCGATTCACATCGAGTTCACCAAATGATGCAATGCAAAAGGGGCACAAGGCACAAACACAAGTTCAAATGTTAATAGATTAGTTCCAACCAAAAGCAAACACAAATGAACTCAAAAACCTTAAGATGCATACCAAGAGAGATATAAAGCAAACAATGAAAAGAATACACAAATGAAAGAGAGAAAGAAGACTCCCTAAGATGCTCCCAAAGATGCTCATAGATGTTCCTCCCTTTCTCTTCTCCTCTCCAAGACCCAAATTGGTGATTGTAAGTGGCTTTCATCTTTTACCACAAAACCATGGATGACATGAAGATTTGAAAGTGGTTGAAAGATGATCTAAAATCTATTGCTATGCAAATGCCTAGAATAAGATTGCTATGAGAAAGCTCTATGAACATACAAGTATAGTAACAATGCAACAATGCTTCCTTCTTTGCTTGAGAAATGAGGTCCTTTTATAGCAAAAAATGTTGATTGAATGGCCAAGATTGAGTGAGCTTGTGAAGGGCTAGGGTTGATGGGTTTGTGATCCATGTGATGGCTTTCAACCCAATCCCATGATGACAAGTGTCAATGTGAGATAGCTTGAGAGGAGAGGGAAGAAGTATTTAATGCCTAAGGAGCCATGAGGGTTACCCTAGGAGGGTTTGGTTAGGCTTGAGTTACTGGATAAAGCTTTTATCTAATGGATAATGCTTTTATCCAATGGATAAACTCTTGTGCAAGAGTTAATGGAGATAACCATGGTCAAAGCAATAAATGCTTGAAGAGACTCATGAGTTAAATGAGGGTTGAGCTAGAGGGAAAGTCTTTAACCATGTGGGGAAGTTGATTTAACCATTAATGGTTATGTAAGAGCCATAAAGGCTTTAAAAGACTTTCGGGGTTAACTTGTTGAAGAATAAAAAGCCTTTAACGCATTTTAAAGACTTTGAGGCATTTTTGAGAAGTGACCTTTGTTTGGGAATGTGCAAATGATTAGAGAGGGGGATTAGGCTAATTAGAATGGGGTTAGAAGAGTCTAGCAGGAAGTTAGTAGGTAAGTGGGTTTGGTGGGTGAGAGAAAATAGGATTTTATTTACAAATAAAATATATTTATTTGTGCAACTTGCATTTGGAGGAAAATGCAAGCAGGGTGGGATTTTAAATAAATATTGATTTATTCAAAAGGGGAATTTGATTTGTGTTTTTAAATAAATGTTGATTTATTTAAATGAGAGGAATGAGGGAAATTAAATAAATTTGATTTATTTAATAACTGGGTTCTACATAGGGATTTTAATTTAAATAAATTTATGTAATTTATTTAATTAAAATAGCAGAATGGGGGTTGAATTAATTAATTAAATGTGAATTTAATTAATAAAGGAATATTAGTGTATCAAATAAATATTAAATATTTATTTAATTTAGTGGACAGATTTATGTGTCTACAATACTAATTAGGTGATTAGGGTTGAAAAGGAAGAGGGTATCCTCTTATATAGAGAGCACTGTAAGAAATGGAGGGATAAGATTAAGAGGTGTAAAGATAAATGGTTGGCTAGGATTAAAGGGTAGGTAGAGGAAATAATTAAATGATAAAGGGGTAGGTAAGAGAAGAATTAGGAGATGAATGACATGTGTCATGAGTAGAAAAGGCTAATGAATTAATTAAATAAATAAAGTTTTATTTAATTATTAGAGGAAGTGGGATCAATTAAATAAATAAAATATTTATTTAATTTAGGAAAAGGATAATTTAAATAAATAAAAGTATTTATTTAAATTAGAAAAGAGCTAGAAGAGGATTAATGAATTAATTAAATAAATAAGAATTTATTTAATTAATAGAAGACTTAGGGTAAAATAATTAAATAAATAAAAATATTTATTTAATTAGACAGGATAATTTTAGGTGTCTATAGGGATTAAGGACATCTCCTTACCTTGGGAAGCATTTTGTTGCTTGGAAGTGGCTTGTTGTCCTTCCATTCGGTGGGGAGTTACGACCTCTTGGTTAATAGACATGTTGTGTATGTTGAGCTAGTCTTGTTGAGTGGAATAGAGGTAATTAGGCTCTCATCCTAATCCTTTGTCATAGAATTCAACAAATTTGTCATCTAGTTGAGCAATGTGGGATCCTAGATCTCCTTCATCACTATCGATCTTCCAAGTGTGTAATTTGTGTTTTAGCCTTGAATTGGCTAGTATAGCTTGATTTGGATTGGATTTTGATGATTCCCTCATCCCATCTTGGTGTTATTTTATGATAGAATAAGGTTGTGATTTGTGTCAATCATTGTCAAGGAGTTATCCTTCCTCTCTCTTGTGCTGTTTCTTCATGGTGAGTTGTCCCATCATTGTTAGTCTTCTATTGGCTCTACCTTTCTTATGCAATGGCATGGTCTTGTGTAGTTGTTCTTTAGTGTCATAACAATCTTGAAATACTTATTTGCATGTTGTATTACAAATGCAACATGTGTTCATCGTATCTAGTGTTATCAGTTGCCATTTTCAAAAAACAAATTGTTCCTTTAGGTTTTTCCTTGGTCCTCAAATGGGGCATTAAAAGATACAATACATGAATCCATCAAATGGTATTCAGAAAAATATGATCTAAAACCACCCAAAAAGTGACACCCAAATCCTTAACTTAGAAATCCAACACTCAAATTTTAACATGAGACCGCGGGCTAAATATCATATTCGTTCCACCAATCATAATCTTGTTATAATCTACTCAAAATTGGGTGTTCCATTCTGGTTTTATTATTTCCAAACAAATATTTCGTGTGGTGTGCCTTAACTGAAAGGAAGTTGAGGAAGCATAACTGTTGGCAATTGACACTCATCCAGGTTATAGGTGCTGTCATTGATGGAAACACACTTCATGGGAGATCCGCCAATCAAGGTAACCGGCATATTAAATGAACCGGTAGGCATGTAACTGGAAAACTTAGAACCGCTATTATAAGGCTGACATAGGAGATTGATCTGGCAAGTGTGGAAGAGGCAATGGTCATATTATTTCATGTTTATATTTTGTTTGCGCCAACATGTGTCTTATCTTTTGAAATATGATTGTAAGTTTACATAAGGCATTTATGTTTATTCATGTAAATGGGTATATAAGTCAGTTTGGGTTAGGTCATTTTGGTGATATAATAGATAAGAGATGTGATAGGTTATGTGATGTTATGCGAGTGAGATCTTGATCAATAGAATGCGAATGTAAAGATCTATAATCGATCTTTATTATTTGTCTAGAGGTTTTTGAAGCAATCTAAGTTACCGGTAAGGGAGGTTACAGTATAAACCAGTATAGACAATGCTTAAATTGGAACTCGTCTAGCATAGCAAATGCACATTTTGAGTTCCATTTTTGTTTTGTAATCCAGTACTTTGGACCTGTAGTGAGTGAGGCTCTTTTTGTGATGATCAGTGTGCTCTAGGAAGTGTGCCTTCGTGCATGTGTATGCCCCTCTTGTAATATTTATTCAGTTGGCCAATTGATAGATATTGTGGGTCTCCAATCCCACCGTGGTTTTTCCTCTTTGAATTTTTCCACGTATAAATATCTATGTTATGGTGTTGATTCATGTGGTTACATTAATATTACTTGTTGTTACTTTCTTTTATGCATACAGGTTAATAAATAGATTTATTAATAAGGCTAAAAATATTATAACTGGTAGAAAAATGATTCACCCCCCCCCCCCTCTCAGTGTTCTTGGATTCCAACAATTGGTATCAGATCTTGGTGCCTCGGAATAAGTCTAATAGCTTGAGGAAGATCTTGAATCCGGAATCCATGGAGATGAGTCTATAGAAGGAACTTGAGGTAGCACTTGAAGACTATGATGCTGAAAGGTTGAAGAGCTTGAAGCTGCAAGATTAGTTGAATTCTACAAAAGAATTCATCCTTACCCTGCAGGAGACGTTATCATCTTCTCAAGCTGAAAGGAAGGAACTCTTACAAAGTCTGGATGATGAAAAGAAGAACGCCCTTAAGTAATTATGTCAAAAGTTGAGTCAGGAGAATAATGTCATGAAGAATGAAATGAAAGCCATGACCATGAGGATGTCCAAGGAGATTGAAGACCGGAAGAAAAATGAAGAAAATCTTGCTATATCTTTGAAAGACAGATTTGAGGAATGCATTAGGTTGGCGCATGAGAATGATGTGTTGAGAACTGAACTGGTGTGATCACAGAACACTTAGCAAGAGTTGGAAAGAACGGTGACAGTCCTAAGAAGGGATCTAGATGTTGCAAATGAATATAAAGAGAAGTTCACGGTCAGTTCTGCAAGGCTTGATAAATTACTGAAGGATCAAAGAGACACTTGAGACACTAGAGGTCTTGGATTTGAGCATGGAGAAAGCTCAGATACTGCAAATTAGGAGAATTCACGAAACAACCAGAATCAGAGATCACTAGTAAGGCAACCCAATGCACATAGATTTAATGGTAGATGCTTTGTTTGCAATAAGTTTGGTCATAGAGCAAGTCAATGCAGAAATAGAGCAAATAAGAATAATAATGTAGTTCCCGATTAGTGTTCAAATTGTAAGAATTATGCTCATAGGATAGAAGATTGTAGAATGAATGTGAGATGTCATGCATGTGGAAAGTTTGGACATATGGCTAATCAATGTAGGTCAAATAATGGTCAAGGATACAACAAGGAAATTTAGAAGAATAATGTTACTTGCTATGCATGCAACAAAATAGCACACATTGCTAAATATTGCAGAAGGGAGAATACACCAGAAAGGAATGGCACATCCAATGAGAAGGGAAAGCAAAAGTTTGATGAAATCCAGCAAGCTCATGCTAAACAATGGGTTAGGAAATGCCCAAGTTTGAGGATGAGCTGATTTGGTACGTGTTGAGTCAAGTCCATGGTGAGTTCATGTGGCTTCATCGGCCCTACAAAATCACCAAGGAGCCGATTCGTGCTATCATAGGTTTATCCCAGGTTGGGAAAAAACCGGGCAAGAGGAAGATTTCAAACAATGAAGTGAACAAGCTAACCAGTGCCACCTTTGACAACCGGTCAATACGGATTAGCACCATCAAGGACAAAGATGTTCAATTTGCAAGCATGGTACTCGAATCCAAGGTAACTCAGTCCAACCGGTTGAACTCTATTTCTAGTTCATGTATCTACTGTGCACACAAGATGGTCAAGGAAAATGTGAAATATGATCTATGTCAGTGGATGTGCGATAAATTGATTTTGAATTTGGGAAAGATTAAGGGAGAAAAGAAAGGTACATTCAGGTATGGAAATCTCATTGTCTGTTTAATGCTTTTTTTTTCTAAATGAGATACCGGGATCCGGTAAGAGGCAATGGGCCTTTGATATACTAGTGGGAAAACAAATTAAGGATGTCTTAAGGAATTTGGGACCAGACAGAGACTCCATTATGTGGGGTTATTTCAAAGCATTTCAGAAAGAAATGAAGAAGAGGGAAAGGATACCTAAGCATATAGTTGACAAATACTCTACTGACATATGCTTCATGGTGAAAAAGGATGAAACCTTAATGAAGGCAGTGCAACCTAGAACTGTCTAGGTTACTGAAATGGGTTATGAGGTTGATGCACAAATCTTGGACCTTTATGCCAAGATGCTTATAGATGCTCTGGTTGATGAGAAGGAGAAAAAATTTGGAGCTGTAAAGCAGAAGGAATATGAAGTGAATATAGGTTTCAGCATGAAGAAAAGGAAAGGACAAATAAAGAAGGTTGGACAGGTTGTCCAAAAGATATCCTTTGAGATCAAACAAATCATTGGTTTAGCAGAGACATCTCCTTCGGTAGCTATACAAGCTTCTCCGGAAGCAGGAACCAGCAAGGGTATATCAAAGAGGAAGAAACCAAAGACCTTTATTGCTCTTGTTGAATATGGTTTTGAGACTGAGGAAGAAACCCCAAAGATTCCTAAGATCTACATGAGGATTTAGAGGAAGAAGCCTGAGGAAGGGAAGCTACGGAAAACCAAAGTCACTCCTTCGACAGCTCAAAAGAAAATTTTGAAGGAGAGGAATCCTACTGAGAAAATAAAACCGGTCAAGGAGTCTGCTCCCACCCCCGGTAAGAAGAAGAAATCAGATCTAGATTAAACTCTTGAATCTGGCAAAAGTGTTAAGGTATTGGTCCTCTTTCTGTTGCTAAATTAATTGATAAAATCAAAAAGGATAGTATTTTGAGTAACATACAGCATTATTATGTCGATATGGATGATAAAGAGCAAAGGAGATAGAGGAATCAATTTTGTTATACTTAGACATATATAAGAAAGCTTTACTTGAGATTGAGAAGCAAATACCGACAGATTTGTATAACAAGTTAGATGCTATGAGATTGTCTGCTATTGAGGAAGATAAACACATAAAGGTTCAAGAATTATTAATTGTTTGTGATGCTATTATTGGAAATGAGATGCAGCAGTATCTAGATTTTGCTAACAAAAAAATTTTCAGAGTAGACACTGACATATAAGTCTTATGGTGGGCAGAGTGAATGAGATTGTCAAGGAAACCCATGAGGCTTGGGTTAAATTCTTTGTTGATAAACCAGGTTTCTTTACATCATTGGATACACCTCCTAAGTCTAACATTCCAGACATCTCGGTTGATGCTAAGGGTAAAGGTATACTAGGTGGAGATCCACCGGTTTTGGAACAAAAACTAACTGAGGATATTCCTCTAGCAGTAACACATGTACAGGATGTAGAGATCAACATATTGGTAGAAGACAATCCTCCTCTGATAATTGATGTTGACACAATTAAAATTCATGAGGTAATGGCAGTAGAAATAACCGCACCAAGTGACAAAGCCATCAGTGTTGAGGAGAAAGGTCAGGTTGAATAGACTGAAGTCAGGGTACTGGCACCTTCACTGGCTGTTGGTCCCTCATTGTTGGCATTTGACTCATCCAGTCAAGAAGATTTTGCTCATTTTGAGAATAAGAATATTGAGCAACTAAGCAGTTTTGAATTGATGTTTGTTGCAGCTCAGAAATTAAGGAAGGAAGGATCAGAGGATAAGCAGGTTATTGAGTAGGCTATTCCAATTTTGCAGCAGCTTGCACCGGAATGCAAGATAGATCGGGTTGCAAGTTCATCCGGTAAGTTGAAAGGTTTGATTGAGCATATTGCAAAATAGTACAAAACTCTTCAACAAGTGTCAAACTAGCAGTTGGTGGAAAGGTATTATGTACCTAGGAAGGTCACTTGTGATAATATGATCACATTCGACAAAGCTAAGCTTAAAGAAGAGATGACAAGGATTGATGAAGCTCTTCATCAATGTAGTCATATATACCAATCTTGCACTAACACAACAAAACTAACAGCAGACCTGGATAATAAAATTAAGGAGGATAAGGACAGGTTGGAATAACTTGTAGTCAGTTTTGATGGTACTGAGTCTTTGACCAGCTCTGTTAATGGTCAAATTTTGCTTTTAGAGTTATAAATTTCAGCCCTTGAGAAGGAAAAGGACAAGTTAATCCGGTGGGCCAAAGAACTAAGAGGTTTAGTCAGTCCTCGGCTTAAGACCTTGTTACTTCATAAGCGGGAATGTATGGACCAGATGAATATGCCCACATCGACAACACTAACAGAAGAAGAATTGCATGATTACATTCTGAATGGGTTTGTATCAATTTTGGGAACTTTAAAATCTGGCTGGAATGCTTATTTGGCATTTTTGAAGGGTGCTTATCAAGATATTTTCAAGTACATTTAGATCTGGTAATCACAATTTTGCTTTGTACAGAATTTCATTTATTTCTTATTTTTTGCCCCAACCTTGGCATTGTTGTCAAAGGGGGAGAGGTGGATCTGAAAAATGTCAAGGGATATATGAAGTAATGTATAGCTCAGGGGGAGCAGCCTTCTGAGATCAGTTTTGGGAGATAAGATTTTGGACAGGAACTGGTACAACACTTCAACGATCCATTTTTCACATGAGTGTTTCCATCAATGCCAAAGGGGGAGATTGTTAGTAATTAACACTCATCTGAGTTATAGGTGTTGTCATTGATGGCAACACACTTCATGGGAGATCCAGTAATCAAAGTAATCGATATTCACTTTACCGACATTCAGGGAACCGACAGGCATGTAACCGGAAAACTTAGAACCAGTATTCCATGGCTGACATAGGAGATTGATCTAGCAAGCGTGCAAGTGGCAATGTTCATATTGTTTCATGTTTATATTTTATTTGGGCCGACATGTGTCTTATCTTTTGAAATATGATTGTAAGCCAACATAAGGCATTTACATTTATTCATGTAAATGGGTATATAAGTTAGTTTGGGTTAGGTCATTTTGGTGATATGATAGATAAGAGATACGATAGGTTATGTGATGTTATGCAAGCGAGATCTTGATTGATAGAATGCGAATGTAAATATATGTAATAGGTCTTGATTATTTGTCTAGAGGTTTGGGAAGCGATCTAAGTTACCAGTAAGGGAGGTTACAGTATAAACTGGTATAGACAGTGCTTAAACCGTAACACATCCAGCATAGCAGATGCACATTCTGAGTTCATTTTTTGTTTGTAATCCAGTACTTTGGATCTATAGTTAGTGAGGCTACTTTTGTGATGAGTTGTGTGCTCTAGGTAGTGTGCTACATGCCCCTCTTGTAATATTTATTCAATTGGCTAGTGGATAGATATTGTGGGTCTCCAATCCCACTGTGGTTTTTCCTCTTTGAGGTTTTCCACATATAAATTTTTTTTCTATGGTGTTGATTCATGTGATTTCATTAATATTACTTATTGTTACTTTCTTTTATGCATACCAATTAATAAGTGGATTTGTTAATAAGGCTAAAAATATTATAACTAGCAGAACACTGATTCACCCCCCCCCCCCTTCTCAGTGTTCTTGGATTCCAACAATAACAACTTCCTACACTAATATTGAGAGGAGGTTTATGAAAACATTTTTAGATCTTTACAATAGTTATTAAAATTAAACAAAAATAATACAAATAACATCCATACCATAATATAGTGATTTAGGTGGGGAAAACCTTTTTAGGTGAAACAATCCATACTCCAAAAGCTGCCGAATATATTATTCACAAACCAACAATGAAATACAATATAATTGAACATAAATCTTCTCACAAAAGTATCACCAACTCATATTTAGAGGTAACTCAATAGATATAAGACTCTCAGACTCAACCTCCATCTCATACACTTAATACATAGAAGATATGATATATGGAACCATCAAACGGTATTACAAAACCATGGGCTTAAACCACTTAAAAGTGGTACCCAATTATCTCCAATCCAAGATGCCCTATGATATGTCAAAACACACACCAACATGTGTAACTTCCCTTTACCTCTCATTTATTTGTCCTACACATTTTTTATATTTGCTATTTAAAGAGAGCCAACTTCTAAAGGCCATAACTTTTTTCCCAAGAGTTTGATTCACAAACCATTTGAAGTGCTAGAAATATCATGAAGTATTCTATCAAGCTATAACCAACTATTCTAGTTACAACCAATTTCAGACCTAAAAATGCCTCTAAGGCCTTCAAAATTGACTTTGAAACTTTCTAAATTAGAAATTTTAATATCTTCAAACCTAGACGTGATCATGCAACAAAAAATTATCGGCATGCTTATTTAGCCAATCCATATCTTTGGGAGAAAATTTGGACCAATCCTTTCTCAATTGTAACCTTACTATAAATAGTACCTTATGTAATTGTAAGGCCGAGATACCATTTTCCTAACATTCTCCCACTTGTTGAACACCTTGCAAGAGCAAAGGGGGTATCTGCAACATATTTCAATTGCTAATGGTCGTGAGGCCCATGGACTTCAAACACCATCTAAACTTTTTAATTGTCACAACCTTAGTTAAAGAATCTACGACATACATCAAAGTCTCTACCTTAACTAGCTTCACCCTACCATCCTCATCCATATTTATAACAAAGTGATATTGAACATCAATGTGTTTATTCTTGGCATGAAATATCAAGTTCTTAGCTAAGTAGATCGCACTTTTATTGTCACAATATATTGTCATCGCACCTTGTTTTATTCTAATATCTAAACACGGTCTCTTAAGCCAAATGGATACTTTACAAGCATGAGTAATTGTCATATATTTAGCTTTAGTAATGGAGAAAGAAACCACAACCTATCACTTACTCATCCAACTAATCACATCACCAAATAAATATACAAGCATTGGTGGATCTTCTATTATCCACGTCACCTACCTAGTGTAAATCTACATAACCATGGATATTAAGGGAAATATCTTCTCCTATCAAATTACCATGATAAAAAAAAAATGAATACTCTGAGGTACCCTTCAAATATCTGAAGACTATTAATTGTATACCAATAAACTCTACCAAGAATACTCTACCAAGAATAGACATATATTTGAAAAGAACTCCCACTACTTAAAGAATGTTTGGTCTAGTGTAGACCATAGGATACATCAAACTTCCAACTGTACTCTAGTAAGAAACTCTACCCATGTCTTTCATCTTTGATGGGGATGTAAGACAATTTGAAGCAGATAACTTTGTTCAAATTGTAAAAGGAACACATTTTGGTCTTCAATCGTGCATGTTAAACCTTTGTAAAACTGAATTCACATACTTACCTTGGTCTAGCCATAGCTTCTTGATCACTCTATTTTTTCTAATTTCTATTCCAAGAATGTTTTTAGTTGTACTAAGATCTTTCATTTTAAATTTAACTACAAGTAGTGACTTTGTTTATGAAATCGTTCCTTTCAATTTACCAACAAATAACATATCATCAACATATAATGCATTGTATAAAAAATTATCATCATTAGATTTATAATAAACACAATGATATGATTTAGAATACTCAAATCCCAAACTCAACACATATGTATCAAATTTTTGGTACCATATTCTAATAATTTGTTTGAGGCCTTATAGAGATTTCTTCAATGTGCAAACCAAATTACTTTCACCCTTTACCACATAATGCTGTAATATGTCATATAGATATCTTCCTCTAAATCACCATGAAGGAAAGTAGTTTTCACATCCATTTGATTGACCTCTAAATAATAAGAAATGACAATAAAAAGAAAAATCTAATGGATGTCATTTTTGCAACATGATAAAATACATCACCATAATCAACACCCTCAACCTAAGAGTAGCCTTTCACGACCAACCTCACTTTATATTGTTATTTTAAATTCTATTTAAGGATGGGTGTTTTAGTGTTATGAAAATTAAGAATTAGGGTTCCACCAAATGAATCCACTAAATAACCCAATTAACATAACTACATTGAAAGAGAATTGAACCCAAATAGATCTAGCCTCAATCCAAGTGAGGAAAAGGTTTAGATTCTAATTGGATTCATTGGTTGGAATTGGTTTTCCTCTTTCTTAGTTGAATTTGGAATGTAATTGTGAAATTAGGGTAAAATAGTGAATAATTGAAGTGAATTGTCAAAAATAGAGATATGGGCAAAAGAAGATGTTTAGAACCCGTTCCCAAAAGTTTGGCTTGATTTTTCAAGACCAGGTAGCACAAATCCACCTTGGTCCTCTGAATTTTCTATCGTCAAAAGATGAACTTGTTTGTCACTATTGACATTGTCAGAATTCTCGAGCACGTCTCCTGTACTAGTTTCCCACACACAAAAAGAGATGGAAAGATGTTGGGTTTAGGGGTTTGCTTTAGGTCAAACCTTAGTTTTGGAATTAACCATGAAATTGAATTGATAAATGTAATGAAGGACTATATTAAAATACTTTCTTTTTAAGGGAAAGACTAAAATGCTTGAAACAATAATGTATACCTTGATGAAGTTTTGTTTGACCTTCACACAAAGGTTTTAGGGTTTTGTGTAGGATGTCTTTATATAACATGATCATGAATGTCATCTTCAATACTTGAACTTGACTTCACTTTTTCTCCAATGCTTTATGACTAATTGATTTCTTGCTCACTTGAATTTTCTAGAGTGTAATTGAAATCTTTATTTTGATTAGGTGATTGATTACATTTCAAATGAGGGGTAGACCTCATTTTATACTTGACTGCCTGAAATTAAATTAAATTTTCAGAGTAGGTCGACATGGGATCCATATTTCCTGCTCAAATCAAATGACCATTGTAGCGCCCAAAAATGAGTTTTGATTAGGAGGACCAGGGTGCTAGGTACCCTAGTCCTGATTTAGGACTAGGTTACTTAACGCCCTGGTCCTGAAAAAATAAAGACTCAGAAAGAGGGGGGAAGAAGAAATGATGAAAAGTTAGGATTGATAGGGGGTGTGAGAAAAATCAATATAGTAATTCGGCAGTGAAAGCCAGAATGCCAAAGTGAGGCCCAGGCGAGGACAAAAATGTAAGAGTACATTTTATGATGCTACATTTAGCTCCCAGTTTAGCGGGAGTATGAGACTTAGCATACTCACGGTAAAGTACAAAGTTGCATTGAAAAAAATCATCAAGATATCAAAGAAACAAGATGCACAAAGCCCCCAATGACTTTATAATCTTACTACTCTAATATTGAGATAAAAGGGACAACACAAGAAAGAGATAGGGAGAGAACATGATTGCACTAGCCTAGTAAGATTCACTTACTATGAGTCATGAAAAATAAAAATACCAAATTACAAAGCAAAAGGCTCGGTTTGAAAAGTAACTTGAGTATCAAAAACATGCCATGGTGTGTGCAAAAAGTGTAATATTGAGCAGAGTGTATGCCCCCACGTTAAAGAGATTGCAAATGCCTTATCGAGAGAAATTGATTTCAGGTAGCATGCATCCAAAAGACAAGCACATTACCACAATGAGATTCCTCAAAAAATAGACAAATCAAAGGAGAATGGTCATAAAACATATATGGAAAATCATATAGAGGATCCACTAACTATGGAGTCAGTATGCACTTATGATAGATAATGTATATCAAGAATATTTGTATTGAATAGACCTCATCCCCCAAAGGTAGTAGAACTAAAAACATAATGGAAGAAGAGCACACGTGTCCTTTTGAGTCACCAAAAAGAGATCTCAAAGCTTTGCATCGTCCCCAAGTAGACAACACAAGGCACAACATATAGAAGAATCAAGATACAAATAGAAGAATGTCACAATGGATTTGACCTCTTTATTACCTTGCACCTACAGAGTAACAAGGATCATCCAAAGAGAACCTAACATAACACAAAAATGTGTCAATAAACATATCGTAGGGGAAACACATTACGAACAAGAAAATACATAAAAGAGAATCTACAACATGAATGAAGCTAGTCACTCAAATCATTCACCTCCCAATCTTGCTAAGCATCATTTAGGAATGGTGGACAAGATGCAAGAGGAGCCACTTAGAGCACAGATGGAGCTACTGCAAGTTCTAAACAAGGATCATGCTCTAATGATGAGTCACGTTGTTTGTCACTAGGAGCTAGGGTTAATGCTTTTGTAATGCCCACCAAGAAAACCCTAGAGAAACTAACCAAACTAGCTATATAACTAGACAACTTAGAGATAAAAAAAATTAAAAAGAAAGAAAAGCAACAATACATCAAATTAAAATGATCACACCATCTTAAGTGCACACGCAAAAATTATCTATAGCATTTAAACTTCATTCCCTAGGGTATCTTAACGTCATTACTTAGATACAACAAAAGTATAGATATGTGCAATTTAACAATGATACATATTGTTTTCCCTATGCAAGCTAATGTCTTTCATTACACATAACATAGGAAAGTAATCATTTAAACATTAGGATTATAATTATGAATAACTACACTTCTAACACTTCTAAGATATTAAGTCCATTTTATACACCAATATCTAATGTTCCTAAGTTAATATTCCTAACATAGTAGATAATCCACACATCCCTAAAATATAGCCGGTACCAATTACACTTAGAATGGACCACATAAAATTATTTTGCTTTTCATAATACATCTTACACATGGTTTACATTAAAAAAATACATCAATCGTTACATATAGAATATCTTGATACAATGATCACATGAATGATATACAAATACAAGTACATAGATGGGTCTTATAAATATCAAAGAATACACATGCATCTTAAAATACTACACTGGAAATAAAGAGAAGAAGAACCATCCATCAAGTTCATGAACAAACTACCAGATATCCTAATGGAAGAAGGCATCAACCACCCTACCATGTGGAACCAAAAAGGTCCACCCTCTGTGCTCCAGAGAATGATATAAGGCCCCACATACAACACTTGACCTAGGTCGACACCTATACATCCAAGGGAATACAAATATGCACAAGGAACAGACACATACAAGAACTAAAACACCACAAGTCATAGGCTCAACTACAAAATACAAACTCACTCGAGGCTTCTACACAACACAAAGGTTAAGGTCCTAAGAAACACATAGGGAAGAGTGTCATCACATGCCATCAACATGGGTTTCCCTTGTAATCTGACTCCTCTCCAAACTCTAGACCCTAGTGCCCATTTGATACACATGTGGAACCAAACAATCCTTCCATGGAGGTAAGGAAGTTTGATATACCAATATACAGGCCTTCCCAATCTCATCCAGAGCCTAAACGAGCACTCCGGCCATGAGATATTATCCTCTATCTATATGAGCACATGAGGAATGTTTATGGAACCAAAAATTATCTTATTAATGTGTGTTCAACCCAACCCAATTCATTTAATTTAATGTTATCTCTTAATTAGCCAACTCTCAATGAGAATCCTTGGGAGCCACTTGAGGGCCCCGACACCCACTTGAGATCCACTTCACCTAATATGCTTCTAAAACCTAGGGTAAAACATAAACCATAAACATAAAGGAATCTCACATAACCACATAAATCTTAATCACTTTGGTTCTAAAATAGAATATGAACCACATCATTAAATATAAACCGTAAATCACAACTCAATTCTAAATACTTACAAGTATACTCATGATTGTGGAACCAGCAAGACATAAAGAATGGACACTTGAAAAAGAAAGAGAATTACACAAATTCATCTCAATTATACATTTAACCACTGAAAAGAGTGACAACAGAAAGTCACAGACCCTAAACAAGCCTTTAGTCTAACCTGGATTGACACAGACTTCAAGAACCAAGCCAAAAATGAAAATTGAGAATTAGCACTTTTGATAATTCTTTTAGCGCATATGACACTTCTTCTAGCACTTTTAAGACTTCTTTAAGTGGATTCAAGATTTTGTTTAGTGCATTCACTAACTATATTAGCACATATACCAATTATTTTGGCACATACAACAATTATGCTAGCACATATATTAATTCTTCTAGCGCATTCACCTTCTATTTTGGTGCATCCACAATAGAAGCGCACACACGACAAAAAAAACCTTGGAGTCCACCAACAAACTCTAGATAGACACAAGACTCAAAAATTGACTCATGCCTATTTGAGATGGGTAAAATTCCTACCCAGAAAACATAATTTTATAGACTCTATGACCAAAACTCAATTCACAAAAGTACATACATCAAAACAACCCTTCCAACAAGCCAAAAAAAAGTATCTTAAGCACCTATATAACAAAAAAAAAAAAAAAAAATCTTCCCACTTCAAAGACAACTTGCAAACACCCAACAAACAATCTTTTCTCTTTTCTAAAATAAAAATGCATAAGTATAATAAAGACTCAAGAACAAAAACCTAGAAGAAAGAAGAATAGGACAAGGAGAGTTGATAAGAAAGGTGTTCATGCACGTTCAATCCTTAATACGCAGATCAAGTCACAACAAATCAAATGTTCTCCTACACACATGCACAACAACAACAAAATCTGGGAACTCCAAATCCATTCTCCAGCATGCTCAAATCAAACTCCCTTCAAACCAAAACCATAGCTTCCCAAAACAAAATGAAAACCCCCTAAAACTCCTTCAAAGTCCAAGTTCAAGATTCCCTCTTCTAAAACCAAATCCAAACTCTCAAAATTCCTACAACATTTTGAATTTCTGGCACTTGAGCAAAAACCACCATTCCCCAAAACTCAAAAACTACCCCAAAATCACCAAAAATACATGCAAAATCAACAAAAACATCCTTTCCTCTCAAATTAGAATGCAATTAGCAACTTTCCATTCGAACACTGGATCAACCCAATCCACAAACCCAAAAACAGAGAGAATAATATCAATTACTAATTACAAACCCCGGATAATCATAAAATACAAATAAATAATTAAATTCATATATAAACATAAATACTTGAATAACATAATCCACAAAATATTATTAATATTGTATTATAAGATTCACCATACACACACACACACACACACACACACACACACACACACACACATATGTGTGTGTGTATATACATATATATACATATAAATATGTATGTATGTATGTATGTATGTATGTATGTATGTATGTATGTATGTATGTATGTGTGTGTGTGATATATGTATGTATGTATGTATATATGTGTATGTGTATATGTATGTGTATGTGTATGTGTATGTGTATGTGTATGTGTATGTGTATGTGTATGTGTATGTATCTGTATGTGTATATGTGTATATGTGTATATGTGTATATGTGTGTATATATATATGTATGTATGTATGTATAGACATATATACATATATACATACATACATATATATATATATACACACACACACATAGATATGTGTGTGTAGGTATATATATGTATATGTATATGCATATATCCATATATGTATATGCAATATATGCATATATATATATATATATATATATGAATACATATATGTGTGTGTGTGTGTGTTTGTCTATGTATACACGTGCGCGCGCGCACACACACACACACACACATATGCATATGTATATATACCTATACATATATACATATATGTACATGTGTGTGTGTGTGTGTGTGCATATATGTGTGTGTGTGTGCATATATGTGTGTGCGTGTGTATATGTGTGTGTGTGTATGTATATGTATATGTATGTATGTATGTATGTATGTATATACCACATAATTAATTACCCTCATATAATATATTTATTAATCACTGTAATCTTAAAACATTAAAACCAATAATTTAATTAAATACATCATACCCAAACCACATGAAACCGACAAGATGACTTAAGCTTAAACATTGGAACTCACAAGATAATGACTGGGGTTAGAATGTGGTAAGGCCTTATGTCATGTTCGATCAACTACCATTAGGATTAGAGGCACACTCAAACCTATGAAACTGGGTGGAGTCAATGCCTAGTACCTGCATCATGCATGACACCAAACATTTGTACACAACATATATATCTATAAACATAAAATACACAAGTGGGTGAAAGAGAATCGCTACATCACACCCTGCTCATATATGAGTAATGTGACATTGTCCCTTTCACGTCCACAACAGTAAGACATCTAATAAATAACATCAACATCATTTGTATCTAATGTAGACACTAAATTAGGGTTAACACAAGATAAATCATCATAAGCAATAAAAATGAACCACATCTCCTAAATAGTGAAAAATCAAGAAGCTAATCATAGACCTAACTTCAATAATTAATCCAGAGTATAGAATCAATGTCGTCATAGTAATCATAATGAATCCACTAATATCAAAGAGAATATCAATATAAAGAATCAAACAAGATGCAAGGAGTATCAAGAACACAAACAATTCCATAAGTATCTAACATAACTTATCATAAAGGATGAATCAAAGAAGACCACTACAACTTCTGAAAAATATGAAGATAAATCATGATTAACATCAATAATCTCATACATATCATCAAAATCATTAGAATCAACATTGTTAGCACAACCAACAACATCATCTGTATCATCATCTAGATTAATAAAATGGGATTTCTAACACAAAAAGAACTTGAACCATAATTTTTCTTAAGCATTTTTAATCTCAGTGATTTGAGTTGAACTCCCTCCCTAGGCTTGGGTGAAGGTTGGAAAATGGGATCAAGTCAACATTTAGTGTCTTCGGGGAGGAAATGGTTTGGGAAGAAATTTCACAAGCCTTGACATGATATCTTTGTCATCATTCTCTCGTACAACAGTTCCTTTTAGTTTTAGTCAAGGGTTACAAAGGTTGAAGATCAATGGACATAGGCTTCATTTCATCCCTTAAAGGGGGAGGAACAAAAGAAACCACACTAGGTTGAGATATAGAAGATACCAAGCACTTTCCTTTGTAAAATATAGAAGGTGGAACTAAGGCATATATAGGAGGAATAGAAGGAGTAGGAATAATACAATGTCCATTATGAGGAGGAGGAATATCCATAGGTATAGGATCTCTAGGATTGCTCAAGGACATGATCATCTCAGTTTTCCACTTTTGGTAAGATAAGAAAAGGATGTCACTTTAAGGCTTAAGAGGTTCAGGTTGTTTAGTCCAAAGTAATCAAGGGTGAAATTACCATGCTTCGTTGAAGGTTGGTAAATACTATGATTAATTGTTATGATAGTGCCATTATGAGGTAATTTCAAACATTTATGAATTGTAGAAGGGATAGCTTTCATGGAATATATCCAAGGATGTCCCAACTTCACATGAAATTGATCTAATGTACATAGGAATAATAGCAAAATTGACATTTAAGAACTTAATACCAACTTCAGCAGAAACGGTGATAGAACCAATAGTAGGGCAAGAAAAACCATCATACACCTTGACCACAACATCAGATTTATCATATATAACTTGATGCAATTATAAAATATAAATATATTACTCAATAATCACACTCACCATACACACTAGATCAATGAGTACCCCTTGTGAGAGTTTGTATTTGATCTTCGTAGTGATATATAACAGGGCATCAAGTGCAACAATAGTCTCACTAGAATCAAAATTAATGCATAGATATTTAGGAGATATAGGTTTGTCAACATGATTCACAACATTATTAGATTCCATACCAAGGTCATCGAGATAAAAGGCAAGAGACTCAGGCTCAACAATAGTAGTAGACTAAGAAGACAAAGGATTGGGGAAGATTTTGAAGTTTTAATTAGGAGGAGCTACAAACTTGTTTCCTTTGTCATTCATAGTATCTAAAAATTTAGTATTACTATCAATGAAGTCTTGAATCTTATTCCTCAACATATGACATTTCTCGGTATTATGGTCATGTTGAGGGTGATAATGATAAAAGGCTTTAGGATAATGGTAGGGTGGCAATGGTTTAGAGGTGTCAATTGGCTTGATGGGAGGAAGTTCCAACACATTAGAATGTATCAACCTTGACATTATACTAGCCAAAGACTCAAAAAGAAGAGTTAATTATTTTCTAAAGTATTTGGACAAAGGGGCCACACCTGATGTCATGGCTACCACTTGAATGTTGATGTTGTCATTTATCTTGATGTAGCCTTTGTTGGGTTTAAACTTCACAAACAATTGTGATCACCCTCATTCTTATCAACTAGAGCCATTGAAGATGATGATTCAAATTGACTCACTTGAAGTTGATAATTATGAAATATTGAACACAATTGCATAAAGTATACTCAAAAAATAGAAGATTATCTAATGCATTTTTGTAAATTATCAATAAAAAATTCTTTGAACATCATGATCAGGAACTTTATAAGTAATGTGAGAATACAAATATTATATCTACCAATAGAATCAATCACTTTTTCTTTTACTCCTTCCTTACAATGAATCAAATCAGTCAAAATAATTTTAGGACCAATATTATTTTAAAATTGTTGAAAAGTAATAGAATAAGGAGACATAGAATAGTATTGTGAAAATCTTTATCTCTAAAGGTTCTAGTAGATAATTTAGCCATAAGTATTTGGTCATGAGAAAAATCACTACACAAAGTTTGAAATGTCTTCACATGAGTCAAGGGGTCACCTTTTCCATTATACAACTCCAATTCAGGGACTTCCATATGTTTAGGGAGAACTGCACTGACAATGTCATTGGATAGTGGGCTCACTACATCAAATATGGGAACACTGAACTTGGATTGAGTAATGGAATCCAATTGATGTTGTAAGGATGAAATAGTTTGGGCTAATTTATTGATGGTTGCTCTAGTGGATGGATTTAAATTGCACATGTTGGATTGCGATGGAGGAGTAGCATTGTTATAAGTAGGTGGAGGTTGAGAATAAGGAGGTGCAACATTGTGGTATGTGGGTATGGGAGATGGTTGTGAAATAAATAGAAGACTCATGAAAGGAGGTATATAAGAATATTGAATAATAGGATTACTCCCATGACTAACATTTTTAGGATTAAATTTTTGTATGGAAGTAGTCATGATAGAATATGTAAATGTATGCACACTAGGAAAGGATGTAGGCATAGGAATAGAATGAGTGACTTGACTAGTGGCTTGAAAGTAACCAAGGACTTTGTCACAACTTTTGATTAGCATGATATTAGTGTCAACAATATGAGCAAGGCCACAAAAAAAATCAACACCAATTTTATCACTTTGCACCATTATTTTTAATCCTTCAAGCAAAGGGATTGCCTCACTTTTTGGGTATTGTTGACGATGAGCCAAAAATAATGGCTCTATTTTGTCTATATGCATGTGTCTTTTATAGGATATTAGGAGTCTTTTTATGTCTTTGAGTTTAGAACCCTTTGTTAAAGTGATATCATTTTATATTTCCTGGTAATATGCTCATATGGCATAAACTTATCTAATATATGTTCCTTTTTTATGCAATATGATAGATAAATGTGTTATGAGGAATATCCACGACAATAACGCATGTAGATTTTGAATGTTATTCTGATAAGAATAATTAGGCTTATATTTGTGCACAGTAACAACTTCATGCAGGATTGAAGAAGGATGTTGAACCGATCCAAGATGCTCAACAATAAAGATGATGGAAACGTTGGCAAAGGAAGGGACATCGAGGATCATTGTTGAAGAAGTCAGCTGGCGGTTGGAAGTGGTTTATTATGACTTGCTAAAGACTTAATGGTTCCCTTTGTTGAAGGAGTAGATTTAGGATTGAAATGATGCTAGATTCTCTATGTTGTTCTAACGAGCTTTGATTGGTTCTCAGCATCTGTCATCTCGCCTTTTTCTTTCTCCTTGTTCAATAAATGCATCCTCCTTAAGATGTGGGAGTGGTATGCCAGTTAGTTAGATTTTATAATTTAAATAAACCTCTCACCTTCTCTTGTGGTAGTAGAGATAAAAATATAGTTTCAGTTATAGTAATACAGTTTTGAATTAAGAAGAAATTGGCTCTTAGCAAATTGTTATGTTGTCAAGTATTTTGGAATCAATAAAGTTGGTGTTTTAAGCTTCAGTCATTTGGTTCAGATATCTGGATGCTTGCTAAGGGGTCCCACTTATTGATTACTCCTCTGTTTTCTTTTATCAGTTATTTTTTGTTCTATACTTAGTATTATTCTGATCATGAGCTGCTCCTGCAGCCACTGGAACATTTCATGTGACTATTCCTACAGCCACTATGAACTGGATAGAATCTTATTTGTTGATCATGGATAAAATTTAATTTTCTTTACAAGTATTTTAGTAATTTATTTCCAGCATTCTAATTCTAGCAATAGGAAAAGTGGACGTTTAGTCTTTCTAGTGCATATACCTTGCAGACCCATTTCAAGTACACACCCCGAGTTGACAATTAAGTGAACCTTGATGGTAAAAGATAATTACTTGGCTGGATGTCCAATCCCCAAGGTATGATTTCAAGGTCTAAATTATTGAGCCATTAAGAAGAGCAGTTAGTTGACTCATCCATTGTTGAAGATTTATAAATCCATTGTCAATCTTCTCTAATTGACGAATAGTAACCCTAGTTAGTGATTCATCCACATCATGAGAATTATGAGGAGAATGGGGAAAAATGATATCATTTGTTGGATTAGAGGAAACACCAACATTCTCATGGAACAAGTGATCCATCTAAGGCTCCATATTCTTAGTGTTTAAACCTTGGGAATCCTTAAGTCTACAACTTCTTCTCATGGGAATGTAGGACTAATTGTAACTGTATGCGGGAAAAGTGGGCGAATAAAACTTAATATGTGAAAATATTATAGAATACTAGTCCACACACACACACAGGACTTCTTGATGCAAGCTATGGAGTAACGTAGTGTTACTCAGCTTCCCAAGGAGGGTCCCATGGTTCTCTATCTCACAATGTCCCTCAAACCAATGTTTTTTGCTCTCAGATCACTGAGCAAAATGGTTTAGGGATGGCAAATATGAGAACAAGAGATGCTTTTAATTGATTTTAGTATGAGATGTGTTGTAAGCTATGTATGATGCTAAAATGCAATAATCTAAATGATAAGATGACAAGATTAGTATGAATACTATCCTAGCATACTATATTTAGTCTATGATTGAACTAAAATGATAAAGAAAGTAATCTAAGCATGCATATTAGTCTAATTTCTGATCTAAAAAGAGGCTAAATGATGAACATATATGAAATGAAAGCTTTGAAAGAATTTGAGCATAAGTGTGATGCTTCAAATTTGAAAGATGATTGTTAAGAATGGAGGAATGAGAGCTCTATTTATAGCACAAACAGGGCAATGGATGGTCAAGATTGAAAGGTTTAATCAAGGGCCAGGTTTGAAAGTTGGGGATCCATGTGCACAATTGGCACCAATGAAATGGTGACAAGTGTCAACATAGGGTTGGGTTGAGAGAAGAGGTTGGAGGCATTAAAGGCCTGAGAAGACCTCATGGTTATCTAAAGGCTAAGGTCAAGTCTAAGTTAAGATTACCCACTGGATTAAGAGTTAATCCAAGGATAAACCTTTGTGCAAATGATTAAGAGATAATCATGGTCAAAGCATTAAAGGCCTGATGAGACCCTTGGGTTGGATAGAGGTTGAATCAAAACAAATGTTTTAACCATGTGGGAGGGTTTGAATTAACCATTAATGGTTATTGGAGACTTTGGGGATTAAGTGGTTGAAGGTTGGAAGCCTTCAATGGTCTTCAAAGACTTTAAGGGTTTTGGTGGTTGAAGGTTGAAAACCTTTAATGGTTATCAAAGACTTTGAGCCATTTGAGAAGTGACTTCCCTTTGCTTAGGGATGTGACAAAGTTTAGAGGAGGGTTAGGTTAATTAGAAGCGATTAGAAGATTCTAGAAGGGATTAGAAAGGGGTTTGGGATTTTGCAAGTGGATGGGGGGATAATAGGATTTAATTGAATTAAATGATTTTCATTCAATTTGGTTACAATTTGGGGAAATTAAATAAAATAGATTTATTCAATTTGGGATAACTATTTAATTAAATTTGAATTTAATTAAAAGTGGATAGGGGGGTTTTAATTGAATAAAATGATTTATTCATCAAATGGTATAGTGAATTTAATTTAAATAAATTAAATAATTTATTTAATTAAATAGAGGAATGTGGATAATTTAATTAAATGGGATTTAATCAAATAGAGAAATGAACATAAAATATTCATTTTGGAATGTGGTCATTTTTATACGTCTACATTTTGCCCCTCTTTGAAGTGACGTGTGTGCACATGTTATTTCAAAGAAAATGATGTGTTTTTGTGATTTTATGATCAAATGCAATTTTTGTTGTGTCGCTCTTTTGATTTGCAAGTTGTGCCCCAGATTTGATGTGTGATGCCCCCTCGGGAGATGAATCAATTTTGAAAATTTTTGATTTAATTTGATGAAGTTCGTATGATGTGTAGGATTTCGTGCATATAAAAAGTGTGCAGATTGATTCATCTTCCGATAAGTTATAGCTGTTTTGGTATAGGGGAGACCGCGACCGTATTACAGGTCCAGTCGGCTAACCCTAATTTCACTTTCCTCCTATAAAAGGGGAAAAGGGCTTGATTTAGGTTCATTTGTGCTTTGTTGACTTTGGAGAAAGAGAATTTGCTCTGGAGAGAAAATGCCTATTCCCTATCACAGACACCGTTTTGAGCGTGTTCGGAGGTACCAAAGACCTGTAGCACGTGGACCACCAGTAAGTCAATGTTTTTGACCCCTTTTTGATTTTTTGTTTTGTCATTTTTAGTCATTTTTTGAATTTCAAAGTTCGGGTGTTTCGTTTTAGCGCGTCTAGGGTCAACAGTAGCGCATACGAAGTGTGAAGTAGCGCATCAAGTTTAAATTTAGGGGTCGCGTCCGAAAACTGTAGGTTAGTGCATAAAACTTTTAGGTTAGCGTGTGCATGGAAAATAGAGCATGTAAAGTATTGGGTAGTGCATCGCGTCAACAGGTTAGCGCGTAGGTGTGACCTAGCGCATAGGGGCCACAGAGGGTCGCATAGGGAAGGGGGTTTAGCGCGTAGAACTAACCTAGCGCATAAGGCTAAAAGGGTAGCGCTTAGGAAGGGTAGATTAGCGCATAAGCAGAGCCTAGCGCATGGGGTGGGTTAGGTAGCGCATTGGGTGAAAAGTTTAGCGCGTGGATAGAGTCTAGCGCATAGAACAGGTAGATTAGCGCGTAGGAGAGACAGCCTAGTGCATGGAGGTGTTTTAGCGCATTGAAGATCTGTTTTAGCGCATCGAAAAAATTGTGCAAGTTTGACCGATTTGAAATTTTGTTTTGTTTGTCTGTCGTGTTTTGATGAATTTATCCAATATGAGTGTTTGTATAACTTGTTTTGATTTGCGAGTTTTCAAGTTATTTATAGATATCAGTCGGTTGTTTTGATCAAAAGATGATGTATTTGCATGCTTTGTGTCAAGTTCAATGTATGTGAAAGCCTGAGTTGTTTTACAAGCCGATATGGGTTGGAAACTTGAGTTGTGTTACAAGCTGATATGGGTGGGAAACTTGAGTTGTTTTACAAGTTTATGTGATTTTGGTACTTGAGTTGTTTTACAAGTTTTGATATGGTTTTTGAGAACTTAAGTTGTGTTACAAGTTGATATGAAATGATAGGATTTTGAACTTTGATTGTAGATAAGCAAATTGTTTCATGTTGTTGATGTGAGTTTGATTTTGATATCTTTGTTTTGATGTGGAAACTGATATTGGATATGTTTTGTTTGTTTTGACAGGAGCGATTGGGGGTTGTTCAGTCGAGGGAGAGATTCCCGAGACCGTGGACATTGATACCGAGACTGTCACAAGCAGATTTGGATATCATAGAGAGATGTGGATTGACCTCGCTTTTGGATATGCCTCGGTTCACTGTGAACCGGGGGCTCTTGACAGCGTTGGCAAAGAGGTGGCATAGCGATACGAACACCTTTCATTTTGCCACTGGAGAGATGACAGTGACACCGGAGGATTGCTACCGGATTTTGCGGATTCCTGTAGTAGGGGCATTACTTCCCTATGAGCAGTCAGAGGAGGGCGGCATAGAGGCACTGCACCGCATTTTTCAGGATGACACAGTTTGTGGGTATGAGATCCCTTGGCAGGAGTTTTTGGATTTGGGGTATGCACCGCTGCCATCTATACTGGCACGATTTATTGGGGGATTCCTTTGTCTTGATCGCAGGTCAAAGGGATTCTCGGTGGGATGGGGACTGGTTTTGGAGGAGATGGTTACGTAGGGGAGGAGATTTGCATGGGGGTCAGCGATGCTGGCTCATTTATACAGGAGTTTACACGAGGTAGTATACCTCGGTTATGGTAGCTTGTCAGCGGGAGTTACCCTATTACAGGTATGGTGCTGGGAGCACATTCCAGTAGCTAGGCCACTGACAGATAGAGACAGGCCTGTAGGTGCAGCGTATGCCTACGGTTATAGAGGTCTAGTTGTCCAGCGTAAGCTGGGCAAGCTAGAGCATTGGAGGAGGGTTTTTGATGATATAGATACGGTCACCTGGAGACCGTATACAGGTTGCGAGGTATGGGTGGAGGATGGGCTGGAGATGCCCTTTGTATTTATGACATGATATCTTATTAGGAGGACCCCGTTCGTCATTGAGCGGTTTGTGGTGACCCGAGTTTTGCGACAGTTCGGGCGCCAGCAGGGGATTCCTCAAGGAGCATGCTTGTATGCACGGAGGCAGCAGGATGTGGTCGATTGGGGGCCGACTATTGACAGTGCGGTGGCCGTGGAGGAGTTTGTGGGGATAGCTGGGCAGATTTGGGACTATGCCCCAGAGATTCAGGACGTCGGGATGACAGATGAGTTTGCCCGTTTGTTTGCTGCGCGGGCAGTGGCGAGGATCTCAGATCCAGAGGAGATGAGGCCAGCGTTGACTCAGATGGGGAGGAGGGAGACGAGGGAGATGATGGAGATGATGGAGAGGATGGAGGAGGTAGAGGAGCTAGAGGGAGGCAGGGAGGTAGAGGTGTGGAGAGAGCGGTACGGCAGGGGAGGATTGAGAGGGGGAGAGGAGGATTGGCTATCGGAGTTGGGAGAGAGAGGAGAGTGACGGAGGTGCTGGCGGCAGTGAGGGGTGAGGAGGAGATAGTTAGACCAGCTCAGAGGAGGAGGGTAGATATACTCCCACCTCCAGTACCAAGGACAGGGCGAGTGGGAGGGGTTCCTCCAGCACAGGGACCACTGTGGGTTCGAGTGCCAGGTCATGTGGAGGATGCACAGATCCGGACCCTGCAGATTACCGTTCAACAGCTGCAGACACAGATTTTGACCTATCAATGGTAGATTTCTCAGTTGACCACTGAGAGAGATACTAAGATAGAGCGGCGAGGATGAGCGGAGGAGGCCTTGGCGAGTGTACAGAGAGCAGCAGCGAGTGGTCCGATGAGAGACACCCTTAGAGAGCTGACGCGGAGAATACAGGAGGTTGAGTATTATAGGCGGCATTATGAAGCTGCAGTACCCTGAGATCGACAAGTGGAGAGCTTTGCACAGTCAAGATCGAGTCGATCTCGAACTGCTGGGACACGATCTGAGAGCCGAGGTGTGACGGGGCCGGTGAGACAGGACCCTCCTGGAGATCCAGGGGCGAGTGTATCTGGAGCAAGACAGGACCCTCCTAGAGATCCAGGGGCGGGTGCAGCTGGAGCGAGACCATCTCCGTCAGGAGATAGTCATACTTGAGAGACAGGGTCTCTGTTGTATTTTTGAGCAGTTTGTTATTTGTTGTACTGGACACAGTGTGTGGACATATTTTGTACATTTTGATCAGTTTTGAGATATATATATATATATACGGCACCATTTTTGATCATGTGATGTATTGATATGGATGCATTTATTTTATGTGATGATGCAATGCTTAAATATATGATGTAATGTTATGATGCAGGATGTATGCCTTTTATATGCTGTGAGATGTATCTTGAAAATGAGATGTATGTTTTATTTATGCGACTAATTGTAATATGTAAATAATTTTAAATGATATGGAATGATGTGTATGCAACTAATTGTAAAATGATGTGCAACTATTTGTAAAATGATATGCAACTAATAATATGCAACTAATTGTTTTTGGAGCATCCCTCATTCTGTATTTGCCATCCGATATAACCATATTTTTGCTTTCTTTGTAAATATCATCACTGAGCATTGATTTGTTTAGGATATGTTGAAAATTTATACAAGCATAATGGTATAATTGAACCATAATGACCTGAGAAAAATTTACATGATATTTGATTTTGCAAGATAACACAAGCGTCAAGGTATAATTGAACCAAGACGACCTGAGTGCGTATTGCGTAAACAGACAAGATTTGATCATTTGTATGCGTGAAGTGGAATCAAGCCTTCAGTGATATTGGACGTATCACGTCTCGAGGCATGTATTCACACAGTACAAGTGATCGCCTCCCAAACAAAAGACTAAGAAAATATTGGAAATTCGCAACGATCTCTAGCTGTGAAGCATTTAATGAGACAAGGAAGAGAATCCAATAATGCACAAAGTTCAAAATGTAAAACTAGTTAAGATTTTATGCTATAGTGCAACAGTTAGTACTTCAGAAAATCATCCATCCATCCTTGGTAGTTTTTTGTGTTTTCTGTAGTTTTTGTTTGGCAATGAAGCGTAGTTGTTTGTTGGATGTCATGCTGGTGAGTTTTGCATTTTAGTCTTGATGTCTTGAATGTTTGCAATATTGATACGATTTACATGCCCCTAGCGGAGTGTGCCTCTTGATGTGAATATATACAGTGATTCCAAGCCATGGTGTATGAGTGGTAGGAGGATATTTATAGATAAATTAGAATAGTGACTATGCTAAGTATGTCCTGAATGGATATTTGCTAAGTGTCGGGCGATGGCCGATAGTGTTTGTATGGACAATATGGTATGGAAATAGTTAGAGGAGCCATTCTGTCACAAGGGCGCCTGTTTACCAGGTTTTCACCCTTTGTTTTTATTGTACTTTGCTTCTTTTTTTTTTCTTTTTTTTTGGGCTTTTTCCGTGCACTAGGCTACTTGAAGTATAGTACCTTTTCAGATGGATGTTGTTAGTTGGGTCGTCGAGCACATCTCCTTCAGAATTTGTTAGCTGATAAGCACCTGATCCATAAACGGATATGATAACATAGGGACCCAACCAGTTAGGTTCAAATTTCCCTTTCTTTTCTCAATCTTGCTGATTTCTTGGATTTTCTTTGAGGACTAGGTCACCAACCTTGAAGTTGCGGGGAATGACCTTGTGATTGTAGCTCCTGCACATGCGTTGTTGATATGCTTTGAGATGAGTATAAGCATGTTGGCGTCGTTCATCCAATAGCTCAAGTTCTTGTAGACGATTAACTCGATACTCTTCATCTGGGATTAAGCCTTTCAAAGAGACTCTGAAAGATGGGATCTCTACCTCCAGGGGTAAAATAGCCTCTGATCCATATACTAATGAGTATGGTGTTGCTCCTGTAGGTGTGCGGATGCTGGTCCTGTATGCCCAAAGTGCTGGATTGAGTTGTACATGCCAATCTTTACCTGCATCATTCACTGTTTTCTTGAGGATTTTCAGTATTGTTTTGTTAGATGCTTCTGCTTGACCATTTCCTTGTGGGTAATATGGTGTAGAGAACCTATGTTGGATTTTGAATTTTTCACATAGTTCTTGGACATCTTGATTTTTGAAGGGCCGTCTATTATCTGTGATGATTGAACTTGGAATACCATATCTGCAGATCAGATAATTTAGGATAAAAGAGGCAATTTGTTTCCCGGTCACTGTGGTCATGGGAACTACTTCTATCCACTTGGTAAAGTATTATGTTGCTGTTATAATGAACTTGTGTCCATTTGAAGATGACGGATGAATTTTACCAACTAGGTCCAGTCCCCACTGACAAAAGGGCCATGATGTTGTAAAGGGCTGTAATTCCTGTGCTGGTGCATGTATCAGATTGCCATGGATTTGGCATTTAGGACATTTCTTGGCAAAGTGATATGAATCTTTCTCCATTGTAGGCCAGTAGTATCCCATCCTGAGAAGTTTTTTAGCAAGAGTAGTGCCACTTGAATGTGTGCCACAAATACCTTCATGAAGCTCGTGTAAAGCCAAATCGGAATCATTACGATCAAGACAACGAAGAAGAGTACCATCGAGACCTCGACGATACAAAGTATCAGCGGTAAGGGTGTAACGGGCAGCTTGTCGGATAAAGTTACATTTTTGGTTACGGGATTGGTCAATGGGTAAGATATTATGCTTAAGGTAGTCATATATTGGTCCATATAACGGAGAGTCTGAACCAGTCAAGGCATAGATAACATGGGATTTGGAGTGGTCATAGGCGGGGGAGAACAGTTGCTCTACCAGGAACTCATAATGACTCTGTTGCTCAGGAATTTGTAGTAGCAAAGCGATTGTAGCCATTGCATCGGCTGCTTTGTTGTTCAACCTTGGTATTTGCTCAAAGGTGATGTGCACAAAATACTGTTTGAAGTCATCCACCATTCATTTGTAGGGTAGTAGCTTATTGTCCTTTGTCTGATAGTTGTTATTGATTTGATTAATGACCAGTTGTGAGTCTCCATAGACTTTTAACTCTGTGATTTTCCATTCTACGGCCATTTTGATGCCTATGACCAGTGCTTCATATTCAGCCACATTATTTGTGCATGGAAACATAAGTCTATATGATTTGGGCATAGTGTGTCCTTCAGGAGTGATGAACAGAATGCCGGCACCTGAACCATGTTGAGTATAGGATCCGTCAAAGTATAGGGTCCATTGTTTAGTAGAAAGAGCGAGTACATCCCTGTCTGGAAATTCAACCTCCATGGTTTGTTTGCCTGGTAGCGGTGCTTCGGCCAACTGATCTGCAATTGCTTGTCCTTTGATGGCTCATCTTTCTGTGTATTGGATGTCGAATTCACTGAGAATCATGACCCATTTATCCAATCGGCCTGTAAGAGCTGCTTTGCTGAGTAGATATTTGAGAGGATCAATTTTTGCAACTAGCTTGATGGTGTGTGCTAGCATGTAATGTCGGAACTTCTGAGATGCAAAGACCACTGTTAGGCAAGCTTTTTTAATGAATGTATAGTTGAGCTCATAGCCATTCAATGTTCTACTAATGTAGTATATGGCGCGTTCCTTTCCTTGTTGATCTTCTTGTGCTAATAATGCCCCCAGTGAAATATCTGTTGTTGAGATATATAGAATAAGTGGCTTTCCGGCAACTGGTGGTACTAGAACTGGTGGATTCATCAGGTACTGTTTGATTTGATAAAAAGATTATGCACATTTAGCCTCCCATTTGAATGGTACATTTTTATGGAGCAAATGGTTAAATGGTAGACTTTTATCTGCTAGCTGAGCGATGAATTGCCGGATTGATTGAAGTCGTCCCTGTAGAGATCTGAGTTGACTGATATTCTATGGTGGTGGCATTTCCATAATGGCTTGTACCTTTGCTGGATCAACTTCAATACCCTTAGCTAAGACTATGTAGCCGAGTAACTTGCCTGATGTAACCCCGAAGACACACTTCTTAGGGTTAAGCCTGACTTGGAATTTCTCCAATCGATCAAAAATCTTTGTTAGGATGCCAAGATGTTCTGCTCTGGTGAAGGATTTAGCTAGTAAGTCATCCACATAGTCTTCCATAAATGTGTGCATCATGTCATGGAATATTGTGGTCATTGCTCTTTGATAAGTGGCCCCTGCATTCTTTAAGCCGAAAGGCATAACATTCCAACAGTACGTCCCCCAAGGACAGGTGAATGTTGTTTTATCTTGATCTTCAGGAGCTATCTTGATTTGGTTATAGCCTGAGAAACCATCCATTAGTGAGAGCATTGCATGGCCTGCTATGAGATCTACAATTATATCGATACTTGGCAGAGGAAAGTCATCTTTTGGACAAGCTTTGTTGATGTCTCTGAAGTCAGTGCAGATTCTGATACTACCATCCGGTTTTGATACTGGAACGATATTGGATATCCATTCTGCATAGTCAATGGGTCGGATGAATCCGACGTCTAATAATTTCTTTAGTTCAGTTTTAACCATGAGTGCCACCTGTGGATTCATCTTTCGTAGCTTTTGTTTGACTGGCTTAACTCCTGTAGAAATGGACAGATGATGCATAATTAAGTGTGGATCTACTCCAGGCATATCAGCATATGACCAAGCAAAGTTGATTTGCTATTCTTTAAAGAAGATGATGAATGTCGATCTTTCTTCCTCTGTTAGAGATTCTGCAAGATGTATATTTCTGGCTGCTTCTGTGGTACCGATGTTGATTGATTGAGTGGGCTCAATCAATATGGGCGATCGCTCATGAAAGTGCTCAGGAAGAGTGTCAAGTCTCCCATCATTAGGTGCCTTAAAAAGGTTTTCACCCTCCGATGCGTCCTTTATTTTTACTTTTTTATGATCTAGAGCTGCCATTATCTGGTTTTCAGCATTAGATTCGTTATTTGGTTCATTTTTGCGACTGAGAGACTTGGCACTCCCTGATTGACAGATATCATTATTTTGTTCACTGGTAGAGCTTGTTTCTGGATTTACGGTACATAGGTAATGGACAATAGATGCATCATCTGGGAAAATAGGTATATCATTTGTTTCAGGTTTGTCCCAGTCGATGAGGTCAGGAAAGACAAGTGGTAAGGAATCGTTGGGTGGATCAAGTTCGGCTACCGTAAGTGTTAGGATAGAGTTTTCATCGTGATGGGTCTTGGGTTTAAAGAAATTTCGGATTTCGTCGAGGTCCTCGATGGTATCATCTTCCACATAGACTTGTTCATAATGTTTTTGTTCACTTTCCTGAGCATCATAGATATGTTGCGGTCCAAATTCAAGAGGTCTATCCTCTGCGTTATGTTTTTCCTGAGAAAGGGATATAGAATCAATATCATCCAGGATATCAGTAGTAGCATTGGAGTAGGTACCCCATTCATATTCATTGGAATCTGTCTCATAAGCATCATCCCAGATTCTATCTGTGCTGTAAACAGGTGTGTTGTATGGTGAAAACAAATCTCTGATGATGGATACCATTTTGATGGTTTTTGTAGATTCTGTATCAGATCCGTCTTCTACTTGCTGGATTTGTTCATAGACTGTGCTTCCTCGGGGAGGAATAACGGTATTTGGAGATGACCTGATTTGTTCTTGAGATATTGGTGTTTGAATATGAGCTACTGCTGCAGATAGAGCCTTCTTATGACTTAGAAGTTTTTCCTGATGTAACTTCTGATCTTGACGTTCCCGTGCCTTGCGGATTGTTTCTACTGATTCAAAAAGTGCTTCCTGCTAGGATTCTTCTTGGTACGGTGTCTTTACTTTCCATTGAGGTTTGATAGGTAGGTGAAGCAGCCGCTTCAATAGGAATGTGAGTTTAGAACCCAATCCTGCTTTGTTTCTGCTAGGTTGTGAAGGAAGATCTATAGGTTCAGTGACTCCTTCCTTACGTTTTCCAATAGGTCCTTTACCAGCATATCCCATTTGTTTCATGATTGAGTAGCCTTTTCCATACATGTGTGTTGGTAGAATAATGTCTAGAGCAGCTGCTCTATGATTTTCTTCTTCATCTTTGTATAACCAGCTAAGAATATCTTTGTCTTCTGATTCATGTGCTAGAGTACCCAATTGGATGAAAGTACCATCAAATTTAGTGATGGGCTGAGTAGCTAGTTGTGTTGATGTAGTAGGAAAACCATGCGATCTAGGTGAGGTTGGCAATTTTGCCAAACATAAAGGCTCCAAAGAGTATTCTCCCATGCCTTGGTCTTTGATTTGCATTTTCTACTTGAAGTCTTCCCATAAGAAGTTGGATTTTGCTGTGTATGGATCTGATGTTGAAGATTGTTGTTTTTCTCTATTATGAGGAACCAAACTGTCCTGGACTGCCCCCATTGCATTGCAATGTTGAAATGGATTATGATCAGCAGATATGGAGATTTCTTGTCCATCATAAGGAAACTTGACACACTGGTGATATGTAGAAGGGACTGCTTGCATTTCATGTATCCAGGGTCGTCCTAACAAAATATTGTAGGTTAGATCAATATCTAAGACTTGACAAATAGTATCCTTTTGTATTGGACCTACTTGAATAGGCAATATCACTGTGCCTTTAGAGGACCTTTCCTCATCATCATATGCCTTTATGGTAATTTTCTTGCAAGGGTCAATAGATTCTTCTGCGAAGCCTAATGCACGGATAAGCTTTAAAGTACATATATTAAGACCGGCTCCTCCATATATTAGGACTCTTTTGACTCGGTGTTTGCAAACAATGACTTCAATATGGAGAGGAGTATTATGTGGATGAATCAAGGAAGCATTGTCATGCTCTGAAAAGGTGAGGTTATGAGGTCCTGTCATATGGGCAACCATGGCTTGAAATTTGTTTGTATCCAGATTTTGAGGTACATTTGTTTCCAATAATGCTTGCTCCAATATGTCTTTGTGCTTGGGTGATAGTTTCAATAATTCCAAGATAGATATCTGAGCTAGAGTCTTGCGTAGTTGGCTAACCAAGTCATATTGGATTTTTGGTGTGGTAGTTGCAGGTGTAGTATGTCCGTTCAAGACATATTTCTGAGTGTGGGTTGTTACATTGACAGATTCATGATCACGCTGATCTTGGATAGTGATGACATTGATTTGATGATCTTCAACTGATATGTGGTTGATGGTGTTGTTGTAGATGTGATTAATACGAGCTCCGCGTGTATCATCGGAAGTAGATGCTCCATCTTTGTTGTAATTTGGGAGAGGATTTTTAAAGGCTCCGTGATCACCATTTGTTTTGAGACCATCAACCGTTAAGTCACCTCGATCAATCATGTCCTGGACTATGTGTTTTAATCTCATGCATTCGTTTGTTCTATGACCCTTGTTGTGATGGAAATCACAATAGTGTGAATCATTCCACCAAGGTGGTTTGATGGGGGGTTCATAATTGTTGAGTGGTGGTAAAGAAAGAATCTTGTTTGCCAAAAGTTATCTGAATGCGGATTCTAGTGATTGTCCCAGTGGTGTGAAGATACGCTTTTGGAAATTGTTCGTGTTGTTGTGTGGATTGTTGTTAGGTCCTGGATTCATGTTTTTGCCTTGATTATCATTGGTGTTGTTTGTGTGGAGCTGTCCTTGATCAGTGTTTGGTACCTATGTGTTAGCATTTGGTGCAGCATTTTTAGGATTTTTTGGATTTTGAGGATTTCCGGATAATGCCAGCACTGGTTGTTTAGATTTGGGATCATGTGATTCGCTGTTTCCTTCGTTCTTGTTTCGAGTCCAAAATCGAGATTTGTCAAAGTTGGTGTTGTTTTGGTTATTGTAATTTGATGAGTTTGTTCCTTCCTTGTAGAATTTGAGTGTTCCCTTTTTGACACATGCTTCCTCTACTTGAATGCCATTTTCAATCAATTTAGCGAAAGATGGTATGCATTGAATTTTGAGTCTGTAACTCATTTCACCATTCAAGTTATCAATGAAGATTTCCATTTTCTCTTTTTCAGGAATATCTCGAGGATATCTGGAGACCATGCATCTCCAGCGTTGAAGGAATGCCATGAATGTTTCATTGTTCTTTTGTTTGGTGTTGCAAACATCTAGCATGGTTATGGCATGTTGGATGTTGTAGGAATAGTGGGTGATGAATTTGTTAACCAACTCATCAAATGATCTAACAGGTGGTGAAAATTTGGATAACCATTCCATAGTTTGCCCACCCAAGCTTCTGGGGAATAATCTCATCAAATAGGTGTCATCATGAGCAAATTCAAGGCTCAGTGTGCAAAATTCTCGAACATGATCCCGGGGATCACTTTTCCCATCATATTTATCAAATTTGGGAACGTCCAAGTTTGGAGGAAAAGGCACCATGTTCAAGCTTCTGTCAAATGGATAAGGACAGATTTCATTTAACGAGTACCGTACTGTTGTCCCTTGTTGCATATCTTGTATTTGCCTTTGTAACATTTGCATTTGTTGAGTAAGAGCAATCAAGGGTGCATTGTCTTGCCGAGGAAAAAGTTCTTGCCTTGTATTGGTTCTCAGCTGAAAAGGAGTGGTAAATGGTATATGTTGCTCTGGTGTTTCTAGTTCAGGTATACGCATTTCTAGTATGCGTTGTTCTGGAATGTGTTGTTCAAAGTTATGTTGTTCAGGTATGTGAGTTTCTTCTTCTCAGTTTTGTTCTTGAGATGCATATTGTCGGGATTCAGTTTGAAAAAGATTTGGGTCAAAATCTTCCGGAAGTTTAACGCCCTTGCTTGTGAGCATCAACAAATATTTTTCCTTGTCATTTTCCATGAGCTTTTCGACAAGTTTTTGGAAGGCGGGATTTACTTGACATTCCCTAAGAAGGGTTTCGGTAATTTCAGGTTCTTCTACGGGTGGAACTTCAAAAGGATTTGATAATCTTCGATTCATACTGGACTCAGCGGGTGTCTCACTTTGTTTGTTACTTTGAGAGCGAGTAACAGGAATTTTAGTAGAAGCTTTCAGTGATGAAAGGGACAAAAGCCTCCTCGATGTGTTGCTCGGGCGTTGGTGGTTCTGGTCAAGTTGTGTTATATGTGATGCACTCGTCGGGCAAGAATGCTGGATTGATTTTGCCGCCATGGTTTATGGTTTGATTAAAAGCAGACTTTTGACAGTATGCTCTTGTCTTCAAGGGTTCTTTGTCAAATTCGCTAGATTTGTTTTGGATATAACGTTTGACGTGATGAAGGAATACCTGATGAGATTTGAAGAGTTGATGATTGATGTATAAAAACTTATTTCACCTGATGAATTTGGAAAAACTAGGTTGTCGTTTCTTTAACGTGATGTTACGATAGAGGTTCTTTCTTCTCAGAATAAGGGGATTAGTCATGCAAGAGTGATCAATGGTTTCCTTTGATTTGTTTGGATTCAGTTGATTCTTGTTTTGGAAATTTCAAATCTTACTTTATCAGAGTGAAGGCTGCCCCTTCACGATAAAGTGTGTCAAATGATATGGATAAAAGCTTCCCGATCTGGAAACTAGATTTGACGATTTGAGAATTTTAAACAAATGTTTTGAGAGAGAAATCTGTAAGATGGTAAAGGATTTTGATGACACTGATGATGAAAATTTTCCGGATTATGATAGGAGAGACATCCTCTATTGTTCGATTTGTTTCGGATTCGGACAACTTCGTTTAACACAAATTTAGCTTGAGAAAAGTTTTTAATAGTTTGTTTTTGTCTCTCTGATTTGATAAAAGATGATTTTTTTGATGAAAAAAAAAGTTTTTAAAATGTTTTTGAAATTTTCAAAAATTTTCAGTTTTGGACTTCTCTGTTTTCGGCCTTAGTCACGCGCTAAAACAGAGTTTACATGCGCTACTGAATTGATCTGATGCGCTAAAGGAATGAGCACACGCGCTAATCTGCCCCAAGATACGCACTAAAATTTAGATTTTGGGAATTTTTTGTTTTAACAGGTGAAAAATCTACGCGCTAGACTGGGATTCAAATGCACAAACTGTTAGAGTATATGCGCTAATATATGATTTCTAAGCGCTAAGCTGTTTCTTCCACGTGCTAAAGTTAGAACCAATGAAATTTGTTGTGGATTTTGTTTTGAAAAAGCTACGCGCTACACTGTGCTTGATACGCGCTAGCTGTTTTAGTGAATGCGCTAATGTATGTATGGTAAGCGCTAAGATGTTGCTGCTACGCGCTGAAAGTAGGACTTTTGAAAATGGTTATTGAATTTTTTTGAAAAAGTCACGCGCTACACTGGGCTTTAGAAGCGCTAACTGTTTTATTTTATGCGCTAATACTTGGTTGTTACACGCTAAGAGGTTGTTTCGAAGCACTAGACTGTGTTGTGGATGCGCTAAAGGATTGTTACTATTTTTGCCTGAGGATAAAACGCTGTTGTTTTGACTCCATGCGCTAATTTGAGGTTTAGATGCGTTGTAAAAAGTCTTCCACGTGCTAAGATGTTGTTCTTATGCGCTAGACTGCCCTGATCTTTCTGGTTTGGGTGTTTTCTTTGAGATTTTTTATTTTTGTTGAGAATTTTTCAAGTGCGATGGATGATTTTCTGAAGTAATAACTACAAGCACGGCACAAAAAGTACAAACATTTTGCCTAATCTAACAAAAAGTGTATGTTCTGCGAGGATGTGTTCAAATCCCCAATGTTTTAACAGGTTTGGATACAAGTAATACACTTCAGAAAGACTCTTTATTCAAGGGTCATAAATAACATCATAGCCCACTAGTCTCGATACTCCGTCAGCTTAAACAGCCGTGTCACCCCCTAAGGGGCACCCATTTTTTTGCCTTTTGCCAGAAGTTAACTCAAAGTGAATTGCTTCACAGTTGAGTAGTTATCTTGGAAGATATATGGTGAGTAATCTTGGGGGCGGATTCTTCCCCACCCTTGCACTATGATGTTACAAATGTTTAGTTACTGACTCGGTTCAAAGCTTCTAATTCTATGGTTCGTAATCAAGCTTCCCATTCGGCCGTCAGTGATAAACTCCCTCAGGAGGCTTCCCAACCTTTAGAACAAAGGCTTTACGTATTTCGAGGATACTGGGGGAAGGCTAATCACTGCGCGCAACCGTTGAAAAGGACTTTCGTCACTTTCCACATTTGATTATAGTGGGTTGGAATTCTTGGCGTCAAAGCCATTCCCCACTTAGGTCGTTCCCTTCACACCGGCCATAAACGACTTTAAGAGTTGATTGCAACTCCTCAGGAAGGCAGGGCTACTAAAGGATGTATGTACTTTGAAATAACTGAAAGCGATAAGAGTGGTCTGGATTTTTGATCACCCAGTTTAGGGGAGAGCATATACCTTCCACTTTCGAGACAAAGCAAACAAAGATTCTTTTTAAGCCTCCAATTCAGTGATTTGCTAACCTATATAGAGATGTTGCTCCACAAAAACATGATGTTTTTTTTTAATCTTTAAAAGAAAGATTTTCTAATCTAGAAAAATGGAAATGGTCAACAAAGCAAATTTTTCGTTTTGGAGGTCAACAAAAGAAATCATTTTTTTGTTTTTGTAAAAATAAAATTCCTTGCTCTACCTGCAAGAAACCGTTAGAATCCTGCAACCAAAAAGATAAAATGTCAGGTGATTCGGAGGACTTCTACAAGTCTAAAATTTCAATTTGGTTACAACAAAATTATTTTTTTTTGTTTTTGATGCGCTACAGAACAAACTGTACGCGCTACAATATGATCCAGATGCGCTATACTTATGTTTCTCTGCACTATTCTGTTATTGGGATGCGCTGCTCTTGGTGTTGGAAGCTCTACTTTGTGTTTTTCTTTTCCCGCGGTCAATTCTGTAGGAAAATTTTAAATCTGATGCGCTACTGTTTGGGTTTTAAGCGCGGGACGATGTAGTAGAGGCGCTAAACTGAGGATCTGATGTGCTAATCTGTTAAGTTGATGCGCTACTATGTATTTTGCCCGCGTCGATACCTACAGGAAAAATTGTTAATACAAATCATGCGCTAAAACAAGGTATTTACGCGCTAAAACAAGGTCTTTACGCGCTAAAACAGAGATCCTACGCGCTAAACAGTAGGCTAGAAGTGCTAAACTGTTAGGCGGATGCGCTATGGAACGTTTTTTATGCGCCGATTCCTGTTTCCCGCGGACCTACAAAAAAGATTAATTTCAAAAACCGATGTGTTATTTGGGGTCTAGCCCCACGGTGGGTGCCAGAAATGTATGAGATGGCAAATATGAGAACGAGAGATGCTTTTAATTGATTTTAGTATGAGATGTGTTGTAAGCTATGTATGATGCTAAAATGCAATAATCTAAATGATAAGATGACAAGATTAGTATGAATACTATCCTAGCATACTATATTTAGTCTATGATTGAACTAAAATGATAAAGAAAGTAATCTAAGCATGCATATTAGTCTAATTTCTGATCTAAAAAGAGGCTAAATGATGAACATATATGAAATGAAAGCTTTGAAAGAATTTGAGCATAAGTGTGATGCTTCAAATTTGAAAGATGATTGTTAAAAATGGAGGAATGAGAGCTCTATTTATAGCACAAACAGGGCAATGGATGGTCAAGATTGAAAGGTTTAATCAAGGGCCAGGTTTGAAAGTTGGGGATCCATGTGCACAATTGGCACCAATGAAATGGTGACAAGTGTCAACATAGGGTTGGGTTGAGAGAAGAGGTTGGAGGCATTAAAGGCCTGAGAAGACCTCATGGTTATCTAAAGGCTAAGGTCAAGTCTAAGTTAAGATTACCCACTGGATTAAGAGTTAATCCAAGGATAAACCTTTGTGCAAATGATTAAGAGATAATCATGGTCAAAGCATTAAAGGCCTGATGAGACCCTTGGGTTGGATAGAGGTTGAGTCAAAACAAATGTTTTAACCATGTGGGAGGGTTTGAATTAACCATTAATGGTTATTGGAGACTTTGGGGATTAAGTGGTTGAAGGTTGGAAGCCTTCAATGGTCTTCAAAGACTTTAAGGGTTTTGGTGGTTGAAGGTTGAAAACCTTTAATGGTTAACAAAGACTTTGAGCCATTTGAGAAGTGACTTCCCTTTGCTTAGGGATGTGACAAAGTTTAGAGGAGGGTTAGGTTAATTAGAAGCGATTAGAAGATTCTAGAAGGGATTAGAAAGGGGTTTGGGATTTTGCAAGTGGATGGGGGGATAATAGGATTTAATTGAATTAAATGATTTTCATTCAATTTGGTTACAATTTGGGGAAATTAAATAAAATAGATTTATTCAATTTGGGATAACTATTTAATTAAATTTGAATTTAATTAAAAGTGGATAGGGGGGTTTTAATTGAATAAAATGATTTATTCATTAAATGGTATAGTGAATTTAATTTAAATAAATTGAATAATTTATTTAATTAAATAGAGGAATGTGGATAATTTAATTAAATGGGATTTAATCAAATAGAGAAATGAACATAAAATATTCATTTTGGAATGTGGTCATTTTTATACGTCTACAGTAACAAATCTCATGTACAAAGGAGTGATATTTGAATGCCAAAATTGAAAACTATGATTATGCAGTGCAATTTGTTATAATAATGATTCATTAACAAATAATTTAAACAATATGAATTATGATCTTGAATAATAAGTTCTTTTAAATCACAATATAACATGTCATAATAATTAGATATGAAAATATACTTGAAAAATTATGCAACCCACAAGTTAATTTTAGAATAATAAATTAGGGTTTTTGTGAATTGAACCTCTAAATTTATGTAATTCAATTGGTAATAGAAACTATGTGTGCAAATTTGAATTCTAAAATGCATACAAAATTAGATCTAAGACAATAAATCAGAATTAATCTTGAAAGATGTCAGGTTCACCAAAATGGAATGTTGTGAAAATTGGGAATTAAGGTTCCACCAAGTGAATCCACCAAATAACCCAAGTAACCTCAAGTAGAGTAAATCAAAACTTCCAAATAGAGGCAACACATAGCCAATATATTTAGGCAGATTCAGAGCAAATACAAATTAACAATTATATGCTGATACAAACACAAAAGATGAACAAAAATACATAACACGGAGATTTAACATCGTTCACCCAAGATGGGATACATCCACAAAACACAACCATCCAATCTTTTCTTATTATCTAGTAAATCAGTACAACACCATTGCAATGCCTTTTTCATTCCAGCCACTTATAAAATGCAATTTTTAGGGCCACATACAAAGTCGGCTATTTTAGGGTTTTTTTCAATGTAAGTTTCTTTTCAACAAAAACGGCAAAAAAAATTCCTCGGGGGTTGCACCATCGAACCTCGACGAGGATACATAACAAGTGTATAGTACTTGCATGATCAGTCGCCACATATCAACATTAAAAATTCTATGAAAAGGAGGCTTGGACCAGAGGTTATTCATTTGGAGTTCAGTTCTTCTCTTTAAAGATAAAGACGAGTTGTACCTAAGGGGTGTAGAAGAATAGCTTGTAGTTCTAGCTTGCAAAGTTGTAAAGCCTAAGTGGCTAATATTTTATAATTGATGAATTTGTATTTCATTTTATTTGAATAATAAAAGTAAATTTGTTTCTTACAAATTTGTGTTATTCTCTTTGCTATTATGTGCATGAATAGCGGGTGGAGTAACCTCGAGTAGAGTAAACCTTCATCAAGTGTAACAAATATTTGAGAGAGAAAGTATCATCCATCAATGGTATCAAAGCATGTGTTTGGGTGTGTAAGGGGATTTCCCATCATTAGTGGTATTAGAGGAGGTTCTAAGTGTGCAAACAAACTGTCAAATGTTACACAATCTAGTGCTAGGATCTGTGGGTGGAGTGTGTGAGTTTGTTACTGTCCTCCAATAGAGATTGAGGCTAGGTAGAAGGTGCATAGAGAGAAGTGTGTCTTTCATAAACCTTTGTTGGGTAGAGGATAGATGCATGTGAGTTTTTTGCATATGTACATGTGCAAGTTGTAAGAGGAGCAATGTAAAGAAGTTGTGGAGCAATTTTTCTAGAATGTGTAAATAGATCGCTAAACATGAGGTAGTTTGTACCAAGACCTATGAGTATTGGTAAGAAGATTTGTTTAGAGGACTTGAGAGGTTGAAGATGGAAAAGAAGAATAAAAAATTATATTTATCAATGGACGGATTCTGAGGATTATTATTCTTGAGAGAAGAGAAAGAAAATTAAGAGCTTGAATGTGAGATGGAATGATAGAGATGCATCAACAATTGGATGATATAAAAGTTGATATTGAAAAGAGAAAAACAAAGAAGAATATATGTGAGGATGATTTTCTTTCTAATTATGTTCTGGTTTAGGAAAGAAAAAAGTTGTAGTAGGGTGCCTTGAATGTGTCATTCCAAAAGACAAAGCTACAATAGATGAATTGGAAGGTCTAATACTTGATGGAGATGAAGAAGAGTTTGCAACATAAACATGTCCATTTAAAGGCATGAAAATGAGATCAAATATGAACTTTGAGTTTCCCTTGTATGATGAATAGATCAACAAAGATGAAAGTAAGAAGGAGGATATCATAGCAGAGGCAAGTCTTTGTGAAGGCTTAAAAATATTGACAACAAAAGAAGAAGGTGATGAAAGAGTTACAGCAATGGATTAGATTACATCAGTAGAAGAAAAATGGCTCACATCAACTAAAGATAAAGTCGAATGTCTTTAAGAAGTCATGAAAGAAGAAAAAGAGATTGTGATATGGATATTACAAAAGATGAAGATGTAGCATAAGTTGTGAAATGTCCTTTGGAGGTCATGAGGATGATGGAGAGTGTGAAGCAGCTAAATATAGATAGGATGGTTGTAAAGCAAGAGGTAGTAATGGAAGATGATATTAAATATGTATCTAAGGATTATAAGAAGATGTATATTGAGGTGGTGGGTGTAGAGGAGGTTGTAGAATGCATTTAGTGGAGGTGGCTAGAATCAAGGGCAGGTTAAAACCCACAAATAAGAGGAGAGTAATATTGAGCGCAAAGATGGGGAGGAATACTGAGTGCAGTGACATTTGGAGGAGGTCAAATGATGGTGGAATAGATTCCACATTGAGGAAGATGAGTGCAGAGAAAATATGGAGGAGTTCAAGTATGGTGGAGTTGATTCTACATCAAGGAAGATGAGTAAAGAGCAAATTTGTTTTAGAAGGAGAATGCTTGTTCCAAATAGACGTTGGAAGAGGAGAAAGAAGAACCAATTGGAGGTACCTGTTATAGATGAGGCTCACTAAAGATTTTTTACTACTTGAAAGGGTGGATCTATCATCCAACTCCATTTTATGAGACCAAGCTCACAAAATTTTCCTACTCCAAGTGTTTGAATTAGGAGCATCCAAGGGTGTAAGAAAATCCTGCATTATCTAATTTGTTTTATTGAATTTAGTTAAGGATAGGTGAATTCAAATAAATCTAAGCATCTATAGGTGTCCATTACCTAGGGAAGTTTTCAAGGGGACATAGGCATTGAGATTATTTAATATTTGTAGCCTATGTCTAAAGGCAACTATAATTTTCACATTTGGGCACATATTTCTATCACTTATAATGATAAAATCAAGCAAATTTCCATCTTGATGTGGATTTGGGGAAGAGGAAGAGTCATGCATTCACATGTATTGGGTAGTTACATAGAAAACTAAAAAAGATGCCTCTTTGGATGCTCACTTTGTAAAATCAAAGAGAGACCACCTTATGCACACTCTTAGGGAAGTTGAAGAGTCACATAAGAGTCATCTATTGGATGTGCTACATTTATTAATTGCAATGTTTTTCTCTCCAAGAGGGAGGGTATGATTTCCAAAAGGAACAAGAATGCTATAAAAGGGAATCTTTGATATAGAGGTTATTCATTTGGAGTTGATTTCACCTCTTTAAAAATAAAGAGGAGTAGTAGCTAAGGGGTGTAGAAGAATATCTTGTAGCTCCAACTTGTAGAGTTGTAAATACTAAAAGGCTAATATTTTGTAATTGATAAATTTATAATTCCTTTCATTTGAGTAATATAAGACAAGATGTTTCTTCTAAATTTGTGTTATTCTCTTTTTTATGCTATGCCTGAATAGTATGTGGAGTAATCTTAGGTGGAGTAAACCTTAATCAAGTGTAAACCTTAATCATACTTCATCAATAGTATTAAAGCATGTGTTTGAGTGTATAAGAGGAGCGTGTGTCATCACATTTCACCATGTACCGCTGCCTTTCCTTCATCTGTTCTTCTATATACATTTAATATTTAATAAAATTTAAAAAAAAATGTTTACCTCTCTCTCTTTCCTTTGTCACTGCAACATCCTTATCTTCATTCTCAACTACACTTTTTTTTTTGAAAACTTATAACATTTTCCAAAAGAAAAAACTCAACTTCTTGTGTTGGTATTGATTTTTTCTTCACTTCCTTCTTTCTAGATCACTAGCACAAAAAAAAAACATGTTACCTTCATTTCAAATTTTCCTTCATCCTTAAGAGGTAATAAAATCACTTTACAATCATCATTCCAAAAAGTATTAATATTCTCCCCTCCATCACATATTACCTTCTTGTCATATTGCCATGGCCTTCCCAACAACACATGGCATGCATCCATTGGGATGACATCACCCCACACTTCATCCTTATAATTCTTTCCTCTTGAAAAATTGATTAAGAATATCTTATCAACAATGACTTCATTTCATTTTTTAAACCAAGCAATACAGTAAGGATTGGGATTTTTTCACATTGCAATTTTAGTTTATCTACCATTTCTCTAGAAATCATATTTTCATAACTACTACCATCAATTATAACTTGACATACCTTTCCTTAGATTGCATCGATTCAAAATAAATTTGTTCAAAGCCAAGAATCATCACAATCTTTGTTCTACACTTTCCCTTGACTTGTAATCACCATTGTTCTTCTCATTATGTGACTATTTTTCATATTTGGTTGAACCTCTAGATCTTCCCCCTTCTTCATCATTTTCAACTTGATCAAAGTTTAATTTTGGTTGTTCTTGCATGTGATAGTTTGGACATTCAAATTCTCTATATCCCTCTTCACCACAACATAAACAAATGAAAGGTCTTTGTGGATTTTTTCATCCTCTACTACCAAAATAGTCTTTACCCCTATGTAATCTTCTCCCTCTTTGTTGATTTTAAAAAGTCTTGTTTGGCATCATCTAATTTTTTTGTTTTTTGAGACAATCCTTCCCTACCATAATTAAAATAACCATTAAATGTATATTCTATGCCTCTTATCACTCCTCTATTCCTTTGGAAAATTGTCTCTTATGTTTTGCTTCTACCTTTAATGCTAATTGCTATACCTCTTCCATACTGCTAATTATGCATTTTCAACTCATCTGAATTGAGATTTTAAACCATTTGATGAGTCATAGTTTTATGTTTCTTTCATAGAAATTTTGCCATCTTTAGGGTTTTTGCATTTGTTGATGGACTTCATAAACATACTTTAATCAACCCTATATGCTTGTTTTGATAAGTATTATTACCTGTAGCTGACACATTTATTTTGGCAGGACCATGAACCTTATAAATGCAATTATAAGCATTTACTATTTTTATGTGTGACTAACAATTGTGTTCAAAATAAATGATCATGATACATGGATAGAATGTCTGCTCTAACCTTTGCATGGCAGTTGTATGCAATGATCTTTATGAAGGAACGGGGTCTCATTCATAGTAATAGGGTAACGTGGACAAAGGATGGACATCGAGGCAAGAAGAGTTCAAAAATTTGTTGAAGACTTGGTCACTACTATCCCTAATCAATAAGGAGTATGTAGACTAATCTTGATTCGTTAATAAAGATTGTTAGTTGTCATGAGGGATGTTAGAGAGGATATAGGGAAAATCTACAAATGTTCAATGAAGGACAAGAGTCTTGATTACCTTATCTTTCCTAGATTTTATGAGTTTTAAATAAAGCTTCCACCTAGATAATAGGAAGTGGAGTGAATTTTTTGGTTTGTTGTTAAGGATGAATGTTATAAATCCTTTACTCATTCCTATGTTAGTTAGTTCTTAATTTTGTATTGAGTATGTTATGTTGTCTAGTTGATTTCTGAATAAAGAAGAGTATCTATTTTCCAAGTCAATATGGCGTTCTGATATGGTTGTGGGCTTAATCAATTAATTTATATTATATTTCTCATTCCAGGAGACTCATCCAAGGGGGCCCAAATGGTGAGAATTAAGTATGGTTGTCTTTTATGCACTTTGTTCTTCAAGTTGCTTCGTTTTATTTCATTTGCTTGCTCATTGTCTATTCCTGCAACCACAATAGGGCAGAATAGTTATTTCTATACAAGTTGAAGAATTGGTATTTTGTTAGCAGAAATTAATGTTATCTTTAAAGTCATGATTTCAATCAATTTCCTTTTCTGCAAATAGTTGGTCAATCACTTTCAATTGCCTAAAAGTAGGATAGACTTGTTCCTATATGTTCTTAGTGCATATACTTTATAGTCCCATTTTAAGTTACACATCCTTAGATTGATAAATAAATGAGTCAGAACAATGGAATTCGGATAGCTGCTCAATGGAAACTTGTCTCTAGCCTGAGTACCTAGCTATTTGTGATAGCCATTGTTTTGCGTCCATATTTTTGACATTGTTGTCCAGGATGGCGATAAATTGAGAGTTTATGGGAACAATAGGATTTCATTTGTCAAAACAATATATTAGTAGCATTTCATCTTCAATATAGTATAAGTCATTTATGTTGATGAATATAGTACAGATGTTAACCTTTCAAAATTTGTATGCATATAAGAAGAAGAGATCCCCTTGGTAGATTCCTTCCTAATTTGGATTACTCTGATGAATATCCACCTAAAAATCCCACTAAGCTAGAACATGACCATTTTGTACAACTCTTTGCAGACTTAGACAACTTCATTCCTCCACCAAAACCACCACCCGACAAAGATCTAACTGTTGCATTAGTTATTTACCAAGGCATTATGGCTGGCAGAGGTGGTGGTGGAAATAATCCACCCCCGCCCCCTGAACTAACCTTCAAATTTCCCATACCTCCACAAGGAGACAATGCCAATCTGAAAAACATCCCTCCTACTTCTCTTCCTCACTTTTATGGCCTTATTACAGAAGATACATATACCTTTCTCCTTGAATTTGATTTCCTACATAGAAGCTATGATTACACTATAGATGGACACCGCCTCAAGTTGTTTCCATCCACCTTGAAGGATTTTTCTCTCTGATGGTTCATGTCTTTAAGAGAAGATTATGTCACTGACTGGAACACCATGAAATAAAAATTCATTGAGAAATATAAATATTATTGTAGGGGAAGTGATATGAGGGGAGATGATATTTTCAGGGTGCGACAAAAAGATGAAGAGTCCTTAGAATATTATGTAGGAAGTTTTCTCTTGTCTGAAGAAATCCCAACACAATCAGCTAAGTTAAGATTCACAGAAATTAGTCTACTTAAGGGGAGTCAATGAAGAATGTATAGATTCTCTCAATCTCATGGCTAGAGGAGATGTTACTTAAGATACATAGAGTGACATACAAATACTCTGCCAGAATTATTCAAGAGTTGCATTAAGGAAGCCCAAAGGATCCAAGTACATATCATCAGGAATCAAATCTTACTCTAGAGTCTCAAAAATGGAGTTGACGAATCTACTCAAAGATTTTCAGTAGGACATCATCAACAATATGGCCACACAAATTGATACTCTCCAAGCCAAACGGAAACAAGAAGTTGCAGAAGCAATTATGTCTGAATTTTTTCCACATTGCAAACAGAAGAAAAAAGAGTGCAGATGTAAAAAATTGGCCAGTATTGACAATAGAATGCATCAACCGGACTTTCATCAAATTGAGGATGATGAAGGAAAAATTTATTTGTGGCACAAAGAAAGCCATGGTTTCAAAGACAAGGTATGCCACCCGATCCTTTATATTTTAATGGTCCATATTCATATGCATCTAATAATCAATGGCAAAACCAATATCCTTCTACTATTGGCAATTATGGGAACCCTTAATGGAACTATCAACCTAATTATTAGTCTGGACCCCAAGCTCAATGGCAGCCACCTCAAGGAAACTGGAAGCCACCTCAAGCAAATTGGTAGGCTCAGCAATTTAGCTGGCCCCAACAATAGCCTTGGAGAGGACAACAATGGCCTAATTAGGTTAATCCACCTCCAACCTCCCAACCATCTAGTATTCCACCTACAAATGTTCCACCAAGACCTACACAACTTCCTACCCAACCTACCCCTAATCCTAACAATAAGTCACATCAGCAACCTGTGTATTCAGTAGAGTTTAACCAATATCCTACCTACTCAATTAATATTAGTGATGTTCATCTAAGGTCAGGAAAAACTTTGCAATCACCAACTACTCTAGTAATCACAAAGTTAACCAATGAGGAGGAAGAAATAGTTGAATCTACCCTAGTTTTGTCACCTAATGACCCTAAATATCCAGACCCTCCATTCCCTCAAATATTGGCTCAACCAAAATCTATTCCTGAGCCAACATTCAATTTTTTGGATCAACATAAGCAAGTCTCCATAAAAATTCCTCTTTTCCAGACCATTAAGGATATACCTATATATAGCAAAGCTCTTAGGGAATCCTTTTAAAATAAACCTAGACGGAAGAAAAAGGACCCTACAACAATTCATGTCTTGGGTAAACTGACTAACATCATGTTGGGAATGCGATCATGCCTAAGTACTCAGACCTTGGTAGCCCAGTTGTTTCAATTATGATAAATGGAGTCGTGATTCAAAATGCTCTCATAGACCTAGGAGTTTCTATTAATGTAATGACCAAGGAGATTATGCAAAGTCTAAATTTGGCCCATATAGGACCTACTCATATAGTCCTCCAGCTATCTAATAGTTCCACAGTTAAACAGGATGGTATCATAGAAGACATTATAGTAACTCTTGAATCTTGGAAGTATCCTGCTAATTTTATGATTCTATCACCTAAGACTACTTTGGGAGGCTAACCAGTTATTTTGGGAAGGCCTTGGTTGGATACTGCAAATGCTTATATTGGTTGCAGATCTGTGAACATGACTATTTCAAATGGAGATAGTAAAAAAAAATTCACACTCTTTCCACCTACTTGTTAAGGTTTGATCAGAATGGTATATATAATGTTGTTGAAGTATGCTTAATCCAACGATCCCAAAATATATATTTTGTTGTAACTTGTTTGACACTTATTGATTACGATACCTCCCAAGTCATATTGAATCGGTTATATATATATAACAGCATGGAGACATGTCTTTGTAGGGACATGTCTCTACACGAACATAGTTTGCATAGAGACATACCTCTACGTAGACATGTCCACGAATTGTTATCAGTTGTTTATTATCGATGACTAACATCGATACATATTGTGATATAATTAAGTTCGATACACATTGCAATATAATTAAGTTCGATACACATTATCGAACCGTATTTGCATCAAGTCATTACTAATGATATCGGTATCATAGTATGTTGTCATTGATAGCATAGTATGATACCAATATCATTAGTATGGATATCGATACTCAATATCAATGTATGAATTATTATAAACAATGCGATAAGTATTGTCAGCATGATTATTATTATTAAATAGTATGAATAACAACATGATTTACATCATTAGCAAGATTAGCAATGGTTATATTTCAATCATGTATATATATATATATATACATATATATATATATATATATATATATATATATATATATGTGCATATCTATATATATGTACATATATATATATATGTACATATATATATATGTATATATATATAGATATGTACATATATATATATATGTATATATATATATGTATATATATATATGTATATGTATATGTACATATATGTATATGTAAAATATTAAATATATATATATATATATATACATGATAGTTATCTTACTATTATTAATCATGTATTATGCTAATCAATAATCATAGTGAAATACAAAGAAAAGATAGTAATCAAATGCTCAAGGCCGATAGGCCACTTATGCATTTGATTTCATCGATAGGAGTAATCTGACCGAAGCTACAAATCATTTACACTACTCAACCTCAAGAAGAATCTGAAAACTTTGTCTGGCCTAATTTAGGAGATTAATATGAAGAAGATGCTAAATCTGTGGTAAAACTTAAGATGATTGATAGAGGTCCTCTTCTCCACCTCTATGATGAATATTATCTATTGATACAAATGTTGAACAATACATGTAAACAAGAATCTCCAACAAAAGATATTGTTGGTAATTCTGAATGCTCTTCAAAACAGCTATTACAAACATTTGATTTGCTTACTCCAGCATTTCTTTACACCTTGTTACCTCGAGAAGTCAAGCTAATCAGTTTGAATGAAGCCTCAATGAAAGAAATGACTAAACAAATTGAAGTGGTAACTGGAAAGCAACTCATTATTAACAATCAACTCTCAACACAATAGGAGTAGTCATTAAGAGAATTATTGCAGGAAAATAAATCTACCTTTTCTTGGGATTACACTAACATGGTAGGCTTAGATCCTAAGCTATGTACTAACAGAATTTACATTCAGGAGAACACTGAGCCAATCAGACAGCCTCAAAGAAGAGTTAATCCAACCCTTAGATAAATTGTGAAGATAAACTTATAAAAGCTATTGGATGTCGGATTCGTCTACCCCATCTCAAACAGTCAATGGGTTTCACCATTGGTAATTGTTCCTAAAAAGAACAATAAATGGAGAGTATGTGTAGATTATAGAGAATTGAAAAAAGCTACGAAAAAAGATCACTTTCCACTACCTTTCATTGATCGGGTACTTGACTCTCTCGCAGGTAAGAAATATTTCTCATTATTTCTTGATGGGTTTAGTTCAAATTGCACCAGACGACTAGGACAAGACAAATTTAACTTGTCTTTGGGGAACCTATGCTTACTCTATCCTTCCATTTGGGTTATGTAATACTCCAACAACATTTCACAAAGCAATTCTAAGTTTTTTTGCAGACATCTCACACAATTGTATGGCAATTTATATGAATGATTTCACCACATACAGTGATGAATTTCAAGAAGCCCTTGATAATATATTTAAGGTAATATAGAGGTGCCAAGATCATAATCTGTCCCTCAATAGTGATAAATGCTTTCTTATGATGCAAGAAGGATTAGTCTTGGGACATTACATTTCAGCCAAAGGAATTCAAGTGGACCCTGCTAAAATTGAGGTAATTCAAACTCTTCCAGCCCCTACCAAGCAAAAAGATGTACGTAGTTTCTTGGGGCATGCTGGTTACTATAGGAGATTTATCAAAAAAAATAGTACCATTGCAAGCCCTTTGTATGGTCTTTTGTTAAAAGATGTTGACTTTCAATGGACACTATTGTGTGACAGAGCATTTCAAGATCTCAAAATAGTACTCACACAGGCACTAGTCCTACAAGGCCCCAAGTGTAACCTACCTTTCTATATATACTGATGCCTCTGAACGTGCAGTAGGAGTAGTTCTTGCTAAAAAAAAAAGAGCCCTAGAAAATGCAGTCTATTTCATCAACAAAAATCTACAAAGAATTGAACTCAATTACACTGTCATAGAAAAGGAGATGTTAGCAATCATATATGCTCTCAATAAGTTCAGATATTACATTACAGGATACCAAGTCTTTGTTTATAGTGGTCATACAACAATAAGATACCTTATGAACAAACCAGTTGTTTCAGGTTGGTTGGCAAGATGGCTCCTCTTGATGCAAGAATTTGATATTACCATCATTGACAAACCATGAAAGACAAATGTTGTTGCTGATTTCTTATCCAGACTTACACACCAGCCTGATGAGCCTATAATAGATTACTCTTTTCTAGATGAGCATTTGTTTGCAATCACAACGCACATACCATGGTATGCAGATATAGCCAATTATTTAGTCATGAGTAAGGTACCTAACTCCTTTTCCCCAAAGGATAAGAGAATTTTGATTGTAAAGAGTTTTCCATACACATGGGTAAATGGATATTTTTTCTATACTGGACCAGACAATGTTATGAGAAGATGCATTAGAGAAGATTAAACATTTGACATCCTCCATGCATGCCATGATGAACCTTGTGGTGGTCATTTTACAGCCAAAAGAACAACAATCAAGATACTTAACATAGGATATTATTGGCCTACCCTACATAAGGATGCAACTAACTATACTATAAAATGTGATAGATACCAGACGATGGGGTACCCAACAATTTCAGATGAGATGCCCTTGTGTCCACAGGTAGTTGTTTCCCCTTTTGATAAATGGGGTATGGACTTCATTGGTCCAATTGATCCTCCATCTAATGGAAAATCCTACATCTTAGTCTGTACCGACTACCTAACTAAATGGGTTGAAGTCAAAGCAATGAAACATGCCAAGGACAATAAAGTTGTAGAGTTCTTGTATGAGGATATATTTACAAGACATGGAGTACCTCAAGAAATTGTAACCAATTAAGGTGCACAATTCCAATCTAACCTTATTGCTGCTGTGATAGAGGAGTATAATATCAAACATAAAAATTATACACCCTATCATCCCAAGGACAATGGTCAAGCTAAAGTGACTAACAAAGAAATTGAGGCAATCCTCACAAATATAGTTGCACTACATAGGAAAGATTGGGCAAATCACCTCCTAGAAGCAGTCCGGGCCTACCGAACATCCTGGAAAACAACAACAAGCTTTACATCCTTTGAATTGGTTTATTGTAAACATGATGTCATGCTCATTGAATTTGAGCATAAAACTCTACGTATAGCAGTACAATTGGGTATGCAATTGTCAGAGGCACAACAAGAAAGAATATTGCATCTCAATCAGTTAGATGAATTGAGGAAATCACCATTGCAGAATACACTTTTAGTCCAACAACACCGCATGAAGTGGCATGACAAATACATCAAATCTAAAACTTTTCATGTTGGGGACTGGACTTTATTGTATGATCCAATATTTAAGGATAATCTGGGGAAGTTACAAATAAGTTGTCTAGGCATGAAGAGGGGAAAAAGACGAAGAAGGGACAAAGGAGGTTAGAATGCAAAGAAATCAAACAAGAAAAATGCAAATGCAAATAACCAAATTTATACCTTGTCTTTCACCTCTCCCTCGGATTGAGCTTGATGAAGTGAAGGCACCCCTTTTGATGCTCCACTTGATTTGCTCCTTGCTTGTTGTGGATGTGGATTGCTCTCCTTTTCTCAATAAGATTAGGATTTGATAGGATTTGGATTCATGGATTATTGATGGATGAGGATTGAGGATTTGATTTGAATGAAGTATTATTAGGGCATTATGATGGTATGATAGGAAGAAGATAGAAGAGAAATGGGCAGCATAAGGATAGAAGAATGGAAGATCCCTTTTTGAGAAGGAGAGATGCTTCAATTTATAGATTGGAGGAGGCCAATGGAGGGCCAAGATTGATTTTCTTATGAAAGGCTAAGATTGATTCAAGATAGTGGACATGGATCAAGGATGCATTGGAGAAATAAAAAGAAATATAAAATTCCTTGAGAAGAGGGGGGAAAGGAAATTTGATTTTCAAAATGAGGATGCATAGGGGGATTCAAATAAATTCGAATTTCTTTGAGAGGTTCAAGATTGATGTGACATGAGTGGTAATTTAAAATTGGAGAATAATGATAAGTGGGATTATGAGAGGTTATAGAAGAATTAATTAGATTGAGTGGGATTAGGAAAAGTGATTTGTAAGAATCACTTTAGTTAGGTTAATTAATTAAAATTAATTAACTGAGTGGATTTAGAGGAAATAATTATTGGAGGGACTTTAGAAGAATAGGGGAATAATTAAAATTATTTCAATAAAATCATTATTAGACAATAGTGACAGGATTAATTAAATTAGATTTAATTAACAATGAGAAGAGTAAGGATAACTCAATTAAATATATTATCTATGTTGACTATCTTAAATTGATTAAATATTGATTTAATTAATTTTAGGTGTCTACATTTTGCCCCTCTTTAATATAGTGTCATGAAGTGATGTTATATCAAAGAAAAATAAAACATAGTGGAAGAAAAGGATAAGGACTAGTAGCATGATGCCCCAGTCATAAGATGAGGAAGAACAACAAGGAGGAGGGATGACGAGGAAGTAGTTGCATGCCCCCTCGAGAGGACATGTGGGTTCGAAGAACACAGGTGTGCTCTCGAAATAGATGAGAAGACTAGGTTATGAAAGAATGAAGATGATGAAAGAGGGAATAAATGAATGGATTAGAGTCTTGTGAATGAAATGAGACAAAGAAATGATAAATGGATTGGATTTCTTGTTGAGCAAATATAGAGAGAAAACCTAGTTTTGATATTAACATGGATAGTCTACACCACTGATTATAATAACCAAGATGATATGAAGATCCAAGGCGTGGACTGACGCTCGGACAAACAGGAATCTATTGCACACAACCAGGAAAGTGTTGATAAACACTAATGCAAGGTTGATAGTTCATACAAGAAAGACCCTCAAGCATGCCATTCCATGAAAACTATGCCCCATTATACCCAAGCTGAGACATACCAAGTTATAGGATGATCAAGGTAGTCCTGAACAAGTATAGTCCCAAGACACAAGATGAAAATCAAAGCGAAAAGATCAAGCATGCAAACAACATGCACATGACCAACTGACATCTCTTGCCAAGAGTAGGACATGGATTTGGATAAATTGTCGGACTAGGGAAGGATGCATCCCGATGGGCAAGTGATGGATTTGGATGAACTGCCAGACATGGGAAGGATTCATCCCGATGGGCAGGATGTGGATAGATTGATGGATGACAAAAGACAAGTTGGATGTGCAAGGTTTGTAGATGAGAGCATTGTTGTTTGAATTTGATTAGCACTATATGGATTGGTGTCTAGATTAGGCACAAATCAGTGTGAGCTCAGGTAGATGGGAAAAGCTCAGTTTGATGGATTGGATAGGATGGAAGAAGGATAAATGATTAGATAGGATGAAAAGGGGGATAGATGATTGAGTATGATTGGATTGGGGATGGGATTAATGATTGAATTAGAAGAGATGGGGAATATGATTGGATGAGGTAGGAATGGATAGGATGGGGTTGATCGGTGGATAGGATTTGATTGACTGGAACCGATGACAAGGGAGAACCAAGGATTGGTAAGAGAATGGATGAATGGAAGGAGGGAGATATTGTTTGGATAGGAGATAGATAGATTTAGTGGATGCATATGTATAGGATATGAAGGAATGGAGGTAGGGTGATGGAGACCCAAGGACTATGTTGCAAAGGAGTGCAATGCCCCACACTAGAGGTAGTGGAATATGAGATGGAAGGATAATGTGTAATGGATATGGATGGTAGAGGATTTAAGGCTTGTGTGTTTTCAAAGCATGCATGCATATACAATATTTTGCCTCTATATGATCAAGACCAAAGATAACAATGGAAGATTGCATTTTGATAGGAAGAGAGATATGAGATGGCAGATATGGATAGGATAGTCAAGATCAAAGATAGGAAAGGAGGATGGTCTTAGATAGGATGCAGATAGAAGGTAAGGAATGTGGATGGTAGGATTGCATGGATGAAGCTTTCCCTAAAGTGTAGAGTACAAGAGGATGAGGGGATTACACATGACGCTTGTTTGCCAAGTTTTTATCATGGTGCTTACCCAAGGCACCACAAGAAGTGGTTTTCACCATTGGATGAAATGGTTTTTCTTTACTTTTTTGCCTTTTTTCATTTTTGTATTTTTGTATTTTTTTATTTTTATTTTTTTGAATTTTTAGAATAGTTTGGATGGATAAGGATGAGGATGAGTGGATATGGAAGATAGTGTATGCGTGAAGGAGGAAGGGATAACTCAAGCATATAGCTCCATGGATGGTATCCCTTAGTATTTCTTTGAACCAGAGGTATGCTCATAGATGTTGGTAACAATAATTGGGGAGATGAAATGAATAGGGGATGGAAGATAAGGATTTGCAAACAATTGGACTAACAGAATGGGATTGTGAAAAATGGATGGTGGATAATGGATGGGGCTTTGGAGAATTTGTGGAAGATCAAAATTGGCACACACCTTGAAGGGTGGTGGAGTAGTGGAGGAGGGGGTTTGGAATTAGGTGGAGGATAAAGTGTGGATTTTGGGAAATGTGGACCCAAAATAGAAGAGGGGGATGATGGAGTTGGGATGGTGGGTTTTGGGACATAAGCACCCAAAATGAATTTTAAAGATGGAGGAGTGTTAGATGGAGGATTGGAGAATTTATGAATGGATGGTGCTTTTGGATTCGCAAGTTTGGATGCCAATTTGGATTTTACTTTGAGATGCATTGCTTCTTTGAGTAGCCTAGGAATCCACATAGTTTTTGATTTTTTCTTTTGAGGCCTTTGTGGCATTTTTGGTTTTTCTTTCTTTCGGATCATATTTTTTCTTTTGAGCATGTTGTTTTAAGGGGGCATGTTGATCCTTTGATTTTTGTGGATTTTGAGCTTTATGCTTTTTAGATTGGGTATCCAAATTGCTTCCAATGGCAATGGGATGGGTGCATGAGGATGAATGACTTAAGGATTTTATGGATGGTGGGATGATGGAAGGAGAGTGTTGGAAGACATTCCATGATGTGTGCCTTTGTTGATCTTGCTTAGGGATTAATTGTTGGAGGAATTGATTATGTGTTGCATTGATGTCAACACTAGTTGTTATAGTTGGTTACAGGTGGACAGGTTTTGGTTACTGGTAGAATAACTAGTGTTACTAGTAAGGGTTTAAGGTTTTACCGGCAAAGCTTTTACTGAGAATCTTTGACAGGATGCATAAGTCATGTTGGTGCGGCTTCTAGATGGAATTCAGCATGCAGAAGGTGATCCTTGATCGTGCCTCACTAATTGGAGACATCGCTTTGGCGTGGTGGACCCAGATTAGGTCTGGTACCTATCCAGGTTATGGATCGGTACCATGTTAACATGTTCTCTACACATTACCATGATGATTTATGGATTAGTTAATGTTGTTTTGGTCTAAAGCCGACATGGAACATCATTGTAATATGGATGTATGTAATGATCTTATTGTAATATCTTTTAGGTGGCCGACCTAGTTGGTTTAGGCCTTAGGGTTTGTATAGATTGATGTAATATCTCATTGTAGATTGTGTGGTGGTGGCAATGGTCGTGGTTGTGGAATGAAATATCATATATGAAGGAGATTTGGTCGATCATAGGTGATCAAATTGGGTTTAAGTAAGAGGTCAAAGGCCTCCGGTATTGAGCTTAACCGGGACTATAATCAGGCATGGTAGATGTTATCTCTGGCAATTCATTCTTCTGGATTGTTGTCCAATTATATTGAGGTGATTATAACCTCTCTGTAGTCAGTGAGAAACCTTTTTAATGAGCAGTACGCTCTAGGCAGTGTGCCTTCCTATATGTGCAGGCCCCTTATTGTATCACATACTTTCTGCAGAAGTATCATCTGACTGTGGGTAGGCTTTCCATCGTGGTTTTTCCCTTTACCTATTTTTCCACATAAAAATCATGGTGTTATGTGGTATGTTTGTATTGTATTAATTCTCTGTTTCATTCTTAAGTTTTATTGCTTACCAGTACCTATTTCTGCTATTCTAGTATTCCATGTTTATGTGCTCCGATTAAAAGTTATAAAGTGGTTTGATTAATATAATCTGTTGACAACTGATTCACCCCCCCCCCACTCTCTCAATTGTCCATCGGTTATCCTAACAATTGGTATCAGAGATTCGGTCCTCTTCTGTAGAAGCTTAACCGCTTGAGGTAGATCCTATGGAAACTAATACTTCAAATCCACCAGCAACTATTTTCAGAAGAAAAATCCATAAGCTTGATGGAACAAATTATGGGATATGGAAAATCTGAATGGAGACTCATCTTAAATGTCTTGGAAAGGATATTTGTGAGATCACTGAGAAAGGATATACACCTTATGATTCGACATCTGGCAATCCTGCTTCCGCAGACTTGGACAAGAATATTGAAAATGATTGCAAAGAAAGAGAAGCCCTCTTGTGTGCACTTATTGATAAAAAAATCATGGGATTGACTGATAAATCATCTACAAAGGTTATATGGCATAAACTGCAAACTCTGAATGAAGGTGACCCTACTGTCAAAATTGCTAAACTTGATGGTTACCGGATAAGATATGAGAACTTGAAGATGGAAGATAATGAAAGAATTTCTACATTTATGGAAAGAGTAAATGAGATTGTCATGGGAATTCAATGTTGTGGAGGATCTCTGAGTGAAGATGAAATAGTTTCCAAAGTCTTGAGAGCCCTTCCACTGGATTACAAGATGAAGGTGAATGCAATTAATGAATTGAGAACAATGGCAAACACTTCAGTTAACAGAGATATTTAGATTGGGAAATTATTTGCTTTTGAGCTTGAAGAATTTGGACCCTCTGGAGCTGCAAAATCTGAACCTACTTTTCATGCATCATCATCTACCAGCAAAAGTGATTGGAAAGCCTTATATGCAAAAGAATTAGAAGATTTGAGGAAAGAGGATGAATAATTTGAGCAACTTGAAGCCTTATTTGCTAGAAGAGTACCTAAAGGTCCGATAGGAGTATGAAGGAAAAGCACCTTTTAAATGTTTTGCATGTAATAGGATTGGTAATTTTGCAGCTAGATGTCTTGAAAGGAATGCAAGATTTGAAGAAAGAGTTAATAAATCATTTAAGCCTAATCAGAACAGATATAGATTCAAGAAAAACAAACAATGCTACATAGTGGATGAGGAAGGAGTAAGTGATGACTCTGAGGATGAACCGGCAACAGACACTACTAGTGGATCCGAGAATGGAAAGGAATGGGTGTTCTATGCTTTAAAGGAAGATGAAATAGAACTAGCTATCAAGTGATGAGTTGAGACTTTGTTATATTTTTATCCTCAAAACTCTTGAGTTTTTGTTATCTTTTGGTTTGCATAATAGTAGTAATGTATTGGAAGTTGACTATATGTATTCCATATGTTGAGCTTGAACTTATTAAATCATGTTATACATTTGCCAAGTCATTTATTCCTGCAACCAAGTCATTTATTCTTGCAGCCATGTGATTTATTCCTGTAGCCATGCAAATTATTTAGGGTAATATCATATGTGAATTAATAAATGTGTTAATTAAATAAAATGCGTATGTATATCCTTGTATGTTATCTTTGTTGTAGTGCGGGTAATAAATGATGTCGCGATGGATATTCTCCTATTGCGCCTGATGAGAGGAAGATTATGTAAGAGATAACTGAAGATCAAATTGTAGAGGACCTAAGAAAGCATAAGGTATGGCATAAGCAGAGCAGTCAAGTGACACTACCAATGTCTAACTTCAGTGGGAATTGAATTTTCAAATATCGTCGCGGCATGCAAAGACTGTGGTTTAGTTTAGATCCACGTTTCCTGCAGCATAGCTCCAATTATCTTCTTTTTCAGTCAATCATCTGCCTCTTCTTCTGGGCATGATTTGTGTGGTCTTTTGTAGTTAATTTCTTTTTAATAAAGATCTCTTCTTCTCGATGTTAGTTAGATAGAAAGGAGAAGAATAGAGCAAAGAATTTTTTATAGTCATTCTTGAGTTTCTTTTGAAAACTATGTAATCACTTTCAGAAAATGATGAATAAAAGTTATGTTATTCTGATCTGTTAAGAGTTGTTTTTTGGGAAGCCTGGTATCACTCATCCAAGAGGGCCCACTTGGTGAGTGATCCCATTTGTTGGTTAAAATTAGTTTTCTTTCCTTAGATACATTAGAAGTTCTTGCGTTGACTGTTCCTGCAGCCACTGGAAACAGATCCACTGACTGTTCCTGTAGCCAAGCCAAAATAGAGTAATTCCTGTTTATCCATCTTGAATTTATCCAGCATTGCTTTTATGAATTTATGTAGAATTCTTCATGTATCCTTTTACCTTTTTCTGCATAATGTTAGTTGTTGTAGTAATGCAGAATAGTTGTTACAGGAACTTAGTGCATATATAATGCAGACCCGTTTCAAGTACTACGTCCCTAGGTTGACAATCAAATGAACACTAGCTATGGAAATAGTGACTTTACCAAAGGAATGTCCAAACTTGGGATTCAGACTTCAATTAGAGTTATTATTCTTATTGTTGGGGTGACCATTTTTGGCATTGTTGTCGGGGATGGTGTCAAACTAAGAACCTATTATGGTTATTATCTTTTCAGTTTTCAGTTAATTGTTTTTTTTGACATACTTGATTGTTTGAAAAAAATTTATGAATCTGCATGCATAGATGAAGAAGAGATGTTCTAGGTAGATTTTTGCCCAGTCATCCTAATCATGCAGAAAATAATTCCTCAGATATAAATCCTTTTGCTGAACTTTATCAAACCCTAGAGAATTTGAATAACCCTAAATTTGAATTCCCAGAAGGTAGTCTTCATTTCCTCTTTGGACCTCAAGAAGAAGAATTTCATATAGTAACAACCCCCACAAGTCCAATGCAAGGAAATCCACCTCCTGGTGGAAATAATCCACCACCACAACTAGACCCAACGTTTGAGTTCCCCATATCTGATCAGCATGATAATGCCAATCTCAAGAACATTTCAGCTTCTTCCCTCCCTAAATTCTATGGATTGGTGACAGAGGACCCATACACATTTTTGTTTGAGTTTGATGTTCTCTGTAGGAGTTTTGACTATACCACATATGCCCATAGACTCAAAAAATTTCCTGCCACCTTGAAGGAGTCCTCCTTGAGATGGTTTATGAGCTTGGGTAGTAGAACAATCAATACATGGGATGAGATGAAATGGTTGTTTCTTGCAAAATACAAATATTATTGTAGAGGCACTAATTGTCATGGGGATGACATCTTTAGAATGACACAAAAAGAAGATGAGAGTCTTGAAGATTATCTGGAGAGATTCCTATTTAGTGTCAAAAAGTCTAAACATAGTACTCTCAATGAAGATTCCCTCAAGTTGATATTTTTGAGGGGAATCAATGATGAATGCACTAATTCTTTGGATCTTATGGGAGGAGGTTACATTACACAATCCTCTTGGGCTGAAATAGGACAAATTTGTAAGAAGTATTCTAGATCTGCTTCTAAGAAGAACAGGCATTTCAAACCAGGAGCACCATCATCAGCATCCGGTACTGGAGTTTCTAGATTGGAACTTAGCCATTTATTGAAGAACTTTAAGGAGGACATTATAAATAATATGGCTACCCAGTTGGATACACTTGCAGCTAAGAAGAAGCATGAAGAATCTGATGCATTTCTTGTAGAATTTTGCCCTTGTTGTAGACAACAAAAGAAGGATTTTCGTTGCAAAATGGTTGCAAATGTGGAAGTTCCTGACTTCAAGCCAATACAAGGTGAGGATGAGCAAGTCTTCAATGTTTCTCAAAGAAAGCCAAATTTCCAAAGACAAGGTATGCCTCTGGATCCACTTTCTTTTTCTGGTTATTGTGGAAATTCTTATGTGCCAAATAATCAATGGCAACCACCTTATGCTCAAAATCTTGATAATTATCAAAACTAGTATGGTTCTCAAGCCCAAGGGTAGCATTTTGGTAAACAAATACCATAGTGGCAGTAGCCACAAGAGAATTGGTATCCACCTCAAAGCCAAGGAAGTCAGTTTCAAGGAAATTGGCAACCTACTTCTCAATGGAGGGGGAGTCAGCCATGGAATGCCCAATCTTCTGGTTATCAATAGCCTATTCAGCAACCACAACCTCCTATAATAATGCCTCCTCCTGCAGCCACTGCAGTCCCACCTAAGCCAACGTAGTTGCCTACTCAACCACTGCTAAATCCTAATATTAAGCCTTAGCAAAAACAACAAGCTTATTCAGCAGATCTTAATCAATACCCAGCCTATTCTCTATCTCTAAGTGATATTCACCTCCGATTTGGGACAACTCTTCCTAATCCATCTCCTCCAGTTATCACTGAGGTACAAGAAGAACAAGAAATCTCTGATCCAATAGATGTGATCCCTCATAAGCAGATATCACCGTCATTTCCCCAGAGATTGCAAGAAAAGGAAGTTCCCACATAACAAGAGAAAGGCTTTGATATTATAGATCAACTGAAGCATATTTGTGTTAAAATTCCATTGTTGCAAGCAATAAAAGATGTTCCCATATATGATAAGGCACTGAGAGAAGCATGTTTAAAAAAACCTGGTAGGAAGAAGAAGGATCCACAAATAGTGCATTTTATGGCTCAATTGGCAGATATCATGTTAGGCAAGGTTGCAATTCCAAAATATTCTGATCCAAGTAGTTTTGTTGTAAGTATAGTCATTAATGGCAACCAGATAAGAAATGTTTTAATTGATTTAGGGGCAGCCATTAATGTGATGACAAAAGAAGTAATGAAACGGCGTGAAATCAATAGTCTAAGGCCTACACCCACAATTCTATAGCTTACTGATATCTCTACAATAAGACCTAATGGTATCATTGAGGATGTAGTGGTTATTTTGGATTCATGGGAATACCCTGCAGACTTTATGATTCTATCTCCAAAAGCAACATTGGGAGGATATCCGGTGATTTTAGGAAGACCTTGGCTTGCCACAGCTGATGCATATATTGGATGTAGATTAGGGGATATGACTATTTCAGATAGGAATTCTATAAAAATATTAGCCTTGTATTCTCCTGCACAACCCCGGCTTGATCAACAACAAACCGTTTGGCCTATTTTAGGAGAAGAATCTAAGGGATTTGACTCTATGATGATTAATCGAGGGCCATTCATGCAATTACATGATGAAGACTCAATTATTTATAAAATTCTAATAAATGAATTGATACAATAACAACAATTGAAGGAGTTGGGGTCTGAATATTATAGGTTTGGACTTTCCTGCAGCCACTGATATATTGCATACTTTGTTGCCGCGGGAAGTATCTTCTTCTCATTTTTCTGATATGAACCAGATTGATCTTACTATCAAGATAGAAGTTGATTTGAATAAATGTTTGAATATCAATAGAGATCTTTCAGATACTCAAAAAGAGGCCCTTGTGGACTTGCTGAAATATCATAAAAATGCTTTTGCATGGGATTACAAGGATATGCATGGGATAGATCCAACAGTTTGCACCCATCGTATTTATATAAAAGAAGAGTGTTGCCCACTCAAACAGCCTCAAAGAAGAATCAATCTTGCCTTGAAGGAGATAGTTAAAGAAGAATTGTAGAAGTTGTTAAAGGCCAGGTTTATCTATCCTATTTGTGATAGCCAATGGGTATCACCTTTGGTTATAGTCCCTAAGAAAGGAGGAAAATTGAGGGTATGTGTTGATTATAGAGCCCTGAACTTAGCAACAATAAAAGATCATTTTCCATTACCATTTGTGGATCAGGTATTGGATTCCATGGCTGGTAAAAGATACTTTTCAATCCTTGATGGATTCAGTGGTTACAATTAGATTCAGATAGCCCTAGAGGATCAAGAGAAGACAACATTCACTTGTCCTTGGGGCACATATGCATATTTTGTTCTTCTTTTTGGGTTGTGTAATGCTCCAGCCACTTTTCAAAGAGCAGTGATCAGTATCTTTTCTGATATTTCTCAAGATATTATGGAAATCTATATGGATGACTTTACAACTTATGGTTTTGAATTTGAACAAGCATTAGGGAACCTGAAAAAAGTTTTGCAGTGATGTGAAGACTATAGTTTGTCATTAAATAGTGAGAAATGCTTCATCATGATGTAGGAAGGAATAGTCATTGGTCATCATATCTCTGTAAAAGGAATACAGGTGGATCCAACAAAGATTGAAGTAATTCAGAATATCAATACCCCTGTGAAGCAAAAAGATGTAAGAAGTTTCCTTGGTCATGCTGGATACTACAGAAGGTTTATCAAGGATTTCAGCAAAATTGCAAGTCCCTTATATTCACTGCTTACCAAGGATATAGAATTTAAATGGACCTCAGCATGCAATGCAACTTTCTTAAAACTTAAGCATGCCTTGACTCAAGTACCAGTTCTTAAAGGTCCAAATTGGTCTTTACCATTCCAAATCCATACCGATGCATCTGATTATGCAATAGGGGCAATCTTAGGACAGAAGATTGACAAATTGGAAAATGCAATATATTATATTAGCAAGAATTTACAGGGACCTGAGTTAAATTACACAGTCACTGAAAAGGAAATGTTCGATGTTATATATGCACTCAACAAATTTCGTCACTATATCATAGGATATCCTATATTTGTGCATACAGATCATACTGCAATTAGATATCTTATGAATAAGCCTTCAATTACTGGTAGATTAGCTTGTTGGTTGTTGTTGATACAAGAATTTGATATCACAGTTGTTGATAAACCAAGGAAGTCTAATGTGGTTGCAAACTATCTTTCAAGACTTCAGTTACAAGAAAATTCTACAGTGATAGATGATGCTTTTCCAGATGAAAATTTATTTCTTATCCAAGGTCATAATCCCTGGTATATTGATATTGCCAATTATTTAGTTGCTGCTAAAATGCCAATTCATTTCTCTCCTAAGGAAAGAAGATTGTTAGTTGAAAAAAGTTTTAACTTCTCATGGATTGTTGATTGTTTGTTTTATACTGGGCCTGACCAAGTCATGAGAAGATGTGTGAGAGAAGATGAAACATATGATATCCTGCATGCATGTCATGATGAGCCATGTGGAGGACATTTTGCTGCCAAAAGAACAGCACTGAAAGTACTAAATGCATGATACTATTGGCCTACATTACACAGGGATGCAACATAGTATACAAGGAAATGTGACTGATGCCAACGTATGGGAAGACCTACAAAATCTGATGAAATGCCATTATATCTACAAATATCAGTAGCACCATTTGATAAATGGGGTTTAGATTTTGTTGGCCCAATTGATCCACCTTCTAATGGCAAATCCTACATTTTGGTATGTACAGACTATGTAACAAAATGGGTGGAAGCTCATGCTATGACACATGCAAGATACAATAAGGTGGCTGAGTTTCTTTATGAAGAGATATTTACAAGATATGGAGTACCAAGAGAGATTGTCTCGGACCAGGGACCTCAATTTACTTCAACATTAATAGCTGCTTTGTTCAATGAATACAATATAAGGCACAAAAACTCTAATCTGTATCATCCACAAGCTAATGGACAAGTAGAAGTTACAAATAGGGAGCTTGAGGCTATTCTTACCAAAATAGTATATGTTCATAAAAAAGACTGGTCTCATAGGCTTTCAGAAGCAATTTGGGCATACAGAACAACTTGGAAAATACCATTGGTTTTACACCTTTTGAGATGGTTTATGGAAAAACAACAATGATGCCTATTGAATTTGAGCATAAAACTCTAAGGACAACTTTGCAATTAAATATGACATTGTCTGTAGCAAATAAAGAACGTATTCAACAATTGAATACTCTGGATGAATGAAGGAAAATAGTTGTCCAGCTGATAGAACTGATTCAAAATCAGAGAGCAAAATGGCATGATAAGTATATCAAAGAAAAGAAGTTCAAAGCAAGTGACTGGGCACTACTATATGATTCCAGATATAAAGATGCTATGGGGAAGCTGCAAACCAGGTGGTTAGGTCCATATGAGATAGAAGAAGTTTTCAATAATGGATCAGTTCATTTGACCACAATTGATCCTGTTCGGTTTAAGCTTTTGTTGAATGGTCATCAATTGCATCTGTATCATAAGTCGGCCACTAAAGAGGAGTTCTTGCAGCAATTTGACCAAAAGGATGAAACAAAGGTTCCTGCAGCAACATACAAGGTTCTTGCAGCAACTATCGAGGATCCTGCAGCAACTAATCAACTTCCTGCTGCAATTGAGCAAAGTAATAAAGGTGAGGTTCCTGCAGCCACTGCAGTGAACATGCTTGCCGCTTCATAATTCTTCTCACATCATTTCACAATAAATATTTCCATATCTTATGGGAATATTCTTCTCCGTAAATAAAATTTCATCCATGTCATTCCATCCCACTTTCTTATAAGTCATTTCACTTCATTTCGTCATTATTTTCCGTACGACTGCAGGTATGTGCATATTGTGTTTTGTTTTAATTATGCATTTATTATTTCATTATGATTATTCCTTTTTAAAATCCACTACACTCCTTGAAATCTCGTCAGCTTGTGTGACCACGTGCTAGGTTAAGTTGGGGGGTGCTTTATGGTTCAGTTTCCAAAGTTATTGATTATCCGTCCTTTTTGGTACCTAGAATTGATTTCTTGCCATCATTGTTTATCAGGTTATTATTTCATGCAAGTAAAAAATAAATTCTGCCACCAGAATTGAATTATTATGGAATTTTCAATTTAGCAAGTCTGTCGGATATTTTGGTTCTCTGTTTCTCAGCTGCAGAGTGTTCAATACTAGCAGAGTAAGAGATGGGTGGTGAAGAAGGAAGCCTTGTGAATGCTGAAATCCAGGTAGAAGCTGATGAAGATAGATTGTCAAATCTTGCTTTTGTGGCACAACAACTTGAGGAGGTTAATGAAGAAATTCCACAACATCTTGAGGAAACTATTGAAGAGAATCAAGAGCAGTTTGAAGAAACTGTTGGAGATATTTCACAGTAGCTTGAAGAAATAATTGGAGAGATTCCAGAGCAATTTGAAGAGACTGGTGGAGACACTACACATCAGCTTGAGGAGAATATTGGAGAGATTCCAGCACAGATTGGGGAATTTATTGAAGAAATCCCACAGCCTAAGGTAACAGCTATTAGACCTCCTTCATCCCTAAGCAGTTTATCCATTGCTTTAACATTTTATAGGCAAGGGGAAATATAGAGGGCTAGATTGCAAGGGATTATTGATAAACAGAAAAAAGGAATTGAAAAGAGGGATAGAAAAATTGAGGAATTAGAGGCTAAAGTTGAAACAATTGCTAGTATTGTCCCCGAATTGATGCAATGTAGGGCACCTCCAAGAGTTTATTCTGTGCATTTGAAGGAGCGGTATTTAAATTTCAAATTGAACCGCATTGTTAGGGACCTTAGCCCCTCTTTAGAAACCCCTAAAGAGTTCTTTTATGCTTACCAAACCTCTCCACCAACTGTGAAGAATTTGCTATGTGAATTCTATTTACATAACTATGTTGTATCCTCAGACAGTGAGTGGAACCCTTTATTATATATTGGGGATATCCATATCAAAGCTTTAATGTCATGGATCCAGAATGAGATTAGCATGGGGACACAAGCTAGAGCATATAAGGATTTAGAGTTTGACTGTCCATTGCCATTAAGTAAAGAATCAAAAGAAATAAGAGTTCTTTATTATGAAAGGCAGAAATTACTGGTAAGGGATAATGTTAGAAAACTAGTGCTTCCAATGAGAGAAGAAATCTATCAGGCATATGAGCATCTAGTTTAGACTGATAGGACAACTGCAATAGATGGGTTAACTCAATGCTGGAATAACTTACCAGATCAATTAAAGCAAGGGGAACCTATTCATTGCAAAATTTTCAAGCAGCTATGCAAAGAGCCCCCAGATATATACAGCTAGGCAAAGAGAAAACCAACAACTGGCTACCTCTGATCTTTCAGCCTCCTATTCTCATGTGGCCACTATTGGGATGTCAGCCTACAAATTAGCCCTATGATGCACTCGCAGAAGAATCAACCAGATGGTCCAGGCTGGAAAAAATGAAGGGATTTTATTGGAATTTGGCTTCAGGAGGGACAGGTCAGGGCACCATTGGTGATTTGAGAGTTAGTGCAAGAGTCAGAAATTTTCCTTTTGTCGTAGGATCAGCAAGCTCTTAAAGTTGGAAGGCATGATGAGTTGAGACTTTGTTATATTTTTATCCTCAAAACTCTTGAGTTTTTGTTATCTTTGGTTTGTATAGTAGTAGTAATGTATTGGAAGTTGAATATATGTATTCCATATGTTAAGCTTGAACTTATTAAATCATGTTCTACCTTTGTCAGTTTATTCCTGCAGCCAAGTCATTTATTCCTGCAACCATGTGATTTATTCATGTATCCCTGTGGATTATTTAGGGTAATATCATATGTGAACTAATAGATGTGTTAATTAAATTAAATGTGTATGTATGTCCTTGTATGTTATCTTTGTTGTAGTACAGGTAATAAATGATGTCGTGATGGATATTCTCCTATCACACCTGATGAGAGGAAGATTATGTAAGAGATAACTGAAGATCAAACTGTAGAGGACCTGAGCAAGCGCAAGGTACGACATAAGCGGAGCAGTCAAGCAACACTACCAATGTCTAACTTCAGTGGGCATTGAATTTGCAAATACGGACGTGGCATGCAAAGATTGTGGTTTGGTTTAGATCCACGTTTCCTGCAACATAGCTCCAGTTATCTTCTTTTTCAGTCAATCATCCACCTCTTCTTCTCGGCGTGATTTGTGTGGTCTTTTTGTAGTTAATTTATTTTTAATAAAGAGCTCTTCTTCTCGATGTTAGTTAGATAGAAAGGAGAAGAATAGAGCAGAGAATTTTTTATAGTCATTCTTGAGTTTCTTTTTAAAACTATGTAATCACTTTCAGAAAACGATGAATAAAAGTTATGTTATTCTAATCTGTTAAGAGTTGTTTTTCGGGAAGCCTGGTATCACTCATCCAAGGGGGCCCACTTGGTGAGTGATGTTGTGTGTTCGTTAAAATTAGTTTTCTTTCCTTAGATACATTAGAAGTTCTTGTGTTGACTATTCCTACAGCCACTAGAAACAGATCCACTGACTGTTCTTGCAGCCAAGCCAGAACAGAGTAATTCTTGTTTATCCATATTGAATTTATCTAGCATTGCTTTTATGAATTTATGTATAATTCTTCATGTAGCCTTTTACCTTTTTCCGCATAATGTTAGTTGATGCAGTAATGCAGAATAGCTATTATAGGAACTTAGTGCATATATAGTGCAGACCCATTTCAAGTACCACGTCCCTGGGTTGACAATCAAATGAACACTAGCTATGGAAATAGTGACTTTACCAAATGAATATCCAAACATCGGATTTAGACTTCAATTAGAGTTATTATTCTTATTGTTGGGGTGAACATCAAGAATGAAGAAAAGGCCCTGGCAGCAAAAGTTGAAGACAAGGATCAATGGGTAATTGATAGTGGATGCTCACATCATATGACTGGAGATAAAAGAAAAAATTTGTCCCTACAAGAATACAATGGCGGTCAAGTCAAATTTGGAGATGACAAAGCATGTATGATCAAAGGTAGAGGTATTATTTCTCTGGATGGCAAGCATAATACTAATAATGTCTATTATGTAGAAGGTTTAAAGCATAATCTTTTAAGTGTTGGTCAATTGGTAGACAAGGGATTCCAACTTCAGTTTAAAGATAGAAAATGCAAAATCATTAACAAAACTAGTTTGGAGATTGCAACCAATACTCAAACTGGAGTTAATATCTTTCACTTGAACACTAGTAATAAGACATATTTGATTTCTCATATTGATGAGAGTTGGTTATGGCATAAGAGTTTGTGTCATGTTAACTTTGATTGTATTGTTAAGATCAGTTCAACAAAGGCAGTTAGAGATATACCTAAGATTATAAAGCCTCATAATCTGGTATGTAAGGAATGTCAATTGGGAAAGAAAGTTAGAACTTATTTTAAGAGAATACATGATAAATCTAATGATGTGCTTGATTTGATTCATACTGACTTATGTGGTCCAGCAAGGACCAGAAGCTTTCAAGGTGATAGATACTTCATGCTGATAATTGATGATTATTCTAGAATGATGTGGGTGAATTTTCTAAGGGATAAGTCTGAAGCTTTTGAGAAATTCAAGATATTTAAAGAAAAAGTGGAAACAAAAACTGGATTGAAAATCAAATGTCTAAGATCAAATCAAGGTGGTGAGTTTACTTCTCATGAATTTAACAGTTATTGTGAGACAAATGGAATTAGGAGACAATTATCTACACCCTGGACTCCTCAGCAAAATAGAGTAGTGGAAAGGAAAAATAGAACCATTTTGGATGCAAAAAGAACCATGATGATGGAAGCCAAATTGCCTCGCATTTACTGGAGAGAAGTAGTGAGTACAACAGTCTACACATTCAACAGAGTTCATATCAAAGGTGAAACCGGTAAGACCCCTTATGAATTATGGTTTGGACATACACCTACTATTAAATATTTCAAAAATTTTGGAAGTAAATGTTATATCAAAAGAGATGATTCAATTGGGAAGTTTGATCCTAGATGTGATGAAGGGATATTTCTTGGATATTCAATTCATAGCAAAGCATATAGATGTTATAACAAAATATTACAGAAAATAGTGGAGAGCAAAAATTTGAAAGTGGATGAGCAATACAGAAATCAATCTATATCATATGACAGGGAACCGACAGTAGAAATGATCATAGTTGAACCAACAATGCCTCAACTGGTACAAGAAACTGAGACAGTTACACCAGTACAATCAAAAAATTCAACTGTGACTGATGATCAGAACAGTGAACCTGAAGTTCAGAAGACACCAAGGTATGTAAGGTTAAATCATTCTGAAGATCAAATCATCGGAGATAGGAACAAGGGAGTTATGACAAGAAGAAGACTGGCAAATGAAGAGGTATGTCTTATTTCTTAAATTGAACCGGCATCTTTTATTGAAGATTGTAGAGATAAACATTGGTTAAAGGCTATGGAAGATGAATTAGATCAGATAGAGAAGAATAACACTTGGACTTTAGTTCCCCGACCTAAAAATAAGAATGTTATTGGAACTAAATGGGTTTTTAGAAATAAACTAAATGAGGATGGTCAAGCTGTAAGAAACAAGGATATACTGGTTTGTAAAGAATATTCTCAAATGGAAGGAATTGATTATGGTGAGACTTTTGCACATGTAGCTAGAATTGAAGCTGCTAGACTATTTCTTGCCTATGCAGCATATAAGAACTATAAGGTCTATCAAATGGATGTTAAATGTGCATTTTTGAATGGTGAACTTGAGGAAGAGGTATACACTGAGCATCCTGATGGTTTTTCACTAACAGATGAAAAAGATATGGTTTGCAGTTTAAGGAAAGCATTATATAGATTGAAACAAGCTCCTAGAGCTTGGTATGCAAGGTTGGATAAATATCTTTTGAAGCTTGGTTTTACTAAAGGAAGTGCTGACAGTAATTTATATTACAAGATCACTAATGATGATATTTTGATTATTGAAGTATTTGTTGATATCATTTTTGGAGGTGAAGATAAATTGTGCATGGAATTCTCTAATAATAGAAGGATGAATTTGAAAAGTCCATGATTGGTGAGATGAGATTTTTCTTAGGTTTGCAGATTACTCAAACTGACAAAGGCATTTTTATATGTCAAACTAAGTATCTAAGGGAATTGTTGAAGAAGTTTGGTATGGATAATTCCAAACCAGTAAGTACTCCTATGGTGACAAATGAGAAATTATCTATCAAAGACACATCTGCACAGGTAAATTCGACAAGGTATAAGTCTATGATTGGTGGCTTGTTATATCTAACTCAAACTAGACCGGATATTATGAATGAAATAAGTATTGTTCAAGATATCAAAGTAATCCTAGAGAAAATCATGAATGTGCAGTAAAGAGGATATTCTGGTATTTGCAAGGAACAACAGAATATGGTGCTATTCTAGAGATGATAACTTCACTTTATGTGCATATACAAATTTAGACTGGGCAGAAGATACTGATGACAAGAAGAGAACTTCTGGTGGAGCTTTCTTTCTTGAAAATAAATTGGTTTCACAGATTAGTAAAAAAATAGTCATGCATTTCTTTATCTATTGCAGAAGTTGAATATGTTGCAGCAGCAACTAATTGTACTCAAGTATTGTGGATGAAGAAAATGTTGAAGGGTATCAAGGTAAATTATAGTGAACCGGTAGTTATCTATTGTGATAACTCTACAGCTATTGACATGTCTAAAAATCTAGTATTTAACTTTAAGACTAAGCACATATCAATAAAATATAACTTTCTGAAGGACAAGGTGGAAGAAAAGGAAGTCAAATTGGTTTATGTGAACACTAAAGAACAGATTGCAGATATATTCACTAAACCGTTGTCTAAGGAATCATTTGAGTATTTGAGAGACATGTTAGGGGTATCTACCCCTCTGACATAAATTTAATTAATGGAATAGGCCATCAATTCGGTATGCATCATTAGCTTTATACTTTGCTCTGGGTTGATGTAGTGGTGCTACTACTCAGGGGGAGTAGTCAGCTTTGAGATTCACAGAATTTTGATATCTATGTCATATCTTTGGCATTGATGTCAAAGAGGGAGATTTATATGTGAAAAATTCAGATTAGTTTCAAATTGGACTGTACTCCTCAAAGGGAGTTGCTGGGATTTTTCAGTTTTCATTGTTATATCTTCTATGAGAAATGTTTGGCATTTCTTAGCACTTAGATGTTTTTCTTTTCACATCTAACGTTGCCATCAAAGCCAAAGGGGGAGATTGTTGGAGGAATTGATTATGTGTTGCATTCATGTTTTGTCATTGATGTCAACACTAGCTATTATGGTTGGTTACGGGTAGACAGGTTTTGGTTACTGGTAGAAGAACTAGTGTTATCGGTAAGGGTTTAAGGTTTTACCGACATAGCTTTTACTGAGAATCTTTGACAGGATGCATAAGTGGTGTTGGTGCAGCTTCTAGATGGAATTCAGGATGCAGAAGGTGATCCTTGATCGTGCCTCAACTGATTGGAGACATCACTTTGGCATGGTGGACCTAGATTAGGTCTGATACCTATCCAGGTTATGGATCAGTATCATGTTCACATGTTCTCTACACATTACCGAGATGATTTATGGATTGGTTAATGTTGTTTTGGTCTAAAGCCGACATGGAATATCATTGTAATATGGATGTATGTAATGATCTTATTGTAATATCTTTTAGGTGGCTGACCTAATTGGTTTAGGCCTTAGGGTTTGTATAAATTGACGTAAGATATCATTGTAGATTGTGTGGTGGTGGAAATGGTCATGGTCGTGGAATGAAATATCATATGTGAAGGAGATTTGGTCAATCATAGGTGATTGAATTGGGTTTAAGTAAGAGGTCAAAGGCCTCTGGTATTGAGCTTAATCGGGACTATAATCAGGCATGGTAGGTGCTATCTCTAGAAGTTCATTCTTCTGGATTATTGTCCAATTATATTGAGGTGGTTATAACCTCTTTGTAGTCAGTGAGACTCCTTTGTAATGAGCAATACACTCTAGGCAGTTTGCCTTCCTGCATGTGCAGGCCCCTTATTGTATACATACTTTTTGCAGAAGTATCATTTGACTGTGGGTAGGCTTCCACCATGGTTTTTCCACGTACAAATCATGGTGTTATGTGGTATGGTTGTATTGTGTTAATTCTTTGTTTCATTCTTAAGGTTATTGCTTACCGGTATCTATTTCTGCTATTCCGGTATTCAATGTTTATGTGCTCTGGTTAAAAGTTATAAAGTGGTTTGATTAATATAATTTGTTGACAACTGATTCACCCCCCCCCCCCCCTCTCAATTGTCCACCGGTTATCCTAACATTATTTGAGGTGATGGAGTGGAGGATGGAGGGGTGTAAGGACCCAAAATGGATGGAAGGAATGGAGGATTTAGCTTTGGAGTATAGGGTCCCAAAATAGATGTGCAAGATGAGGGATGGTGGGATTTTGATTTATATGAAGGGATTTTGGATTTTGGAGGAATAGGAGATGTACCAACATCTTGAGCGTTTCTTTTCCCAACAGAACACTTATTATTTCAGAAACAAGATGTGAGTGCATCTTGAGGGATATGGGATGTGGAAGGAGGATTAGGATCTTTAGATGGATTGGGATCATGACATGGAGATAGGGGAATATTTTGATCTTGACTAGGGAGGGTATCATAAGATGGATTGGGAGGGGTGATTGGATCATGAGATAGAAGAAGATCATGCGATGGTGGGAGAGGATTGGATGTAGGGATCATATGATCATGAGAGGAAGTGGAAGGGATGATATCATTAGATGGAGTTAAGGGAGATGCATCATGAGATGGAGAGGATTCTATGCTAGCACGCTTTGGAACAAGCTTTTTGCATGTTTGGAGTTATGGGGATTGTGTGATGGAGGAGGATATGGAAGCTTTGATGTGAGTAGATGTAGGACTGGGGGTATTATGAAGTGTGGAGGATTGGGATTTTTTTTGAGGTGGAGGTGATTGAGGTGGATGGAGGACTTGAGGAGACGAGGTAACTTGATTTTGAGGTGGGGATTTTGTCTCGTTTGCTAGCATGTCTTGGATAATATTATGGATGATGGACTTGGAGGATGTGGATAATACGGATTTTGGAGGATTGGGATTAGATGGAGGATTGGGATTAGATGGGGGATGAGGATTGGATGGAGGATTGGGATAACGAATTGGGGAATTAGGATTAATGCTTGGAGGACTATGGAGTGGAGTAAAGGATTTGGATGGGGAGTAGAGGTAATTAATGTGTTGTAAAAAGATGGGGATTGGGATGTGGATGGGAGGGGAGATGAAGGTATACATATTGGATTAGAAGGGTATGTGGATGAGGGATAATATGGAGATACGGATGGGGAATAAGATGGATTTCCCTTGTCAAAGGTAGAGGAAGGATATGAGATATAACATAGACTGGGATTGGATATAGTGTGTTGAGATGAAATGGATGGGGATATGATAGATGGATGGGAGGTTATGGGATTTACTTGGTAGGTAGGTTGAGGTGGCTCGTGAACTTCTATGAGAATCTTCTCATACCAAGCCATGAAGTTCTGGGTAGCCATGTTGAGAATGAGGGATTAGATTGGAATTGGATGAATATGTTTTGGAGGAGAAAGATGATATGATGATGTTGAATGAAGATGGGTATTAAGACTTGGCTTTGAATGATGATGGATTGGATTTGATTAGATTTGGATTTGATTTGATTTGGATTGGACTTGATTTGATTGGATTGGTCCTTGGATTAGGCCCTAATTGGATTGGTCCTTGGATTAGGACTTGATTTGATTGGATTGGTCCTTGTATTAGGATTGGATTGGATTGGATTGGATTGAGGACAGGTTTGATTTGGATTAGGATGACACCTTGACCTTTAGATTAGGACTTAGATGGGAATTGATGATGGATTGGATTTGATTGGATTAAAGGAAAGGATGATTGATTGATGAAGGATTGCATAATCGGATTAGAAAGATGGATTGATTGGAATTTTGGAGATTTGATTGGATTAAAAGGAGAATGATTATGGAAGAATGGATAGATAATAGGAAGGAGAAAGGGGAAGGATACCCAAAGTCAGATGAATGATTTGGACAAAAATATTGGTTGCAAAAGGATGATTGTTTGGATGGATGAAAGTAGATTGGGGATTAGAGAATTGCTTGGATAGATAGAAATGGATTAGGGATGATGACAAGATGGAATTTAGAAAGAGGGAGGATTGATTGGTTGGAGGAAGGATGGACTTGGCAATAGATATCAAGCAATGAACACACATTGACCACACAATGCGCTATCCTAGGAAGTTGGATGAGGAGGAAAACCTTTGCTTGTTGACTCGGGTACACACCCAATAGCTAATCAGAATATGGCTATTCAGTTTCACGCAATAGATTATCAATGTCGTATTTGTCGACTCCAAACGCTAATGGGGGCACGATATGGAAAGTCTCTTGGGGGAGTTACTATCTCCCTTGCACAAAGATTATCCACCTTTCAGAGGTGAACAAGGTGGCTTCTATTCCTAAGGCTCTTAGTAAGGATTTTTGTTCAAAGACTATCCTTTGTAGTCACACAAGCGCGATTGAGGCCTATAGCCCTACAAAGTACCAAGCAAGATGTAATCATGCAAGTGTGATTTAGACCTTAATGGACCCTACAAAGTGCTCGATATGAGTATAAACTCAAATAGCTCTATCCTCCGAGATTTTCATCTCAAAAGGCCTATTTATTATAGTGAATTGGAATGCTTGGGTTTTATCCATACTCACTTGGGGCGTTCCCCTCTCACCAAATCAGGAGAGTGGGCCCGCTAAGGGTATGCACACAACAAACTAGAAAAGATTCGAGGCTCTAGATTTTTTATTGCCTATGTAGGCAAGAGCATACTCTCCTACCTCTACAGTGCTCCCAAACACATCAAACAAGTTGTTCTTTTACCCCTAATTAGATCTAGGTGCCTAAGAAAATGATTTAAAAGAAATACACGATGTTTTCTTGTCTCTCCTTAGGTAACCTACAAAAGCAATGCATTAGTAGTTATGTTGTTTGAGTAGGATAGTCTTTGGCAAGCGGGAACTTGGACTAACATTCTACAAAAATAGTGGTTAAGTTGTCAAAAAGGTCAGAAAAATAGAGGACAACAAGAGCTTAAGATTAGCATTAACAAATTGATATCAAAAGACACCTAAAAAATGCTAATGGCCAAAGGCTACTCCAAGAGAGAGGGAGTTATTTTGGTAAAAATTTCTCTCCTCTTGCTAATTTATCTTCTATTATTATTGCTCCTTGTAATTTTGAAATTGAGCAAATAGAGGTTAAAATTTATTTTTTTAACAGAAAGCAAAAAGCAGAAACTCGTACGACAAAACCTCTTTTTTTCCCGATACGACAAAACAGAAAGCAGAAACTCATACGACAAACCCTACTTCACCATACAACAAACCCTATATAGCCATACGATAATTCTCAGAATAACAGAAACTCATACGATACCCAGAAGAAACTCATGCGGGCTTTCGGGCTGGAATCGTAACCTGCAACAAAACTAACAAATCTTGCAAAAAAAGATGTCAAATTAGGGATGTGGGTCCCATCGGGCATGCCAAAATGAAGAGGGGAAAAAGACGGAGAAGGGACAAAGGAGGTTAGAATGCAAAGAAATCAAACAAGACAAATGCAAATAACCAAATTTATACCTTGTCTTTCACCTCTTCCTCAAATTGAGCTTGATGAAGTGAAGGTGCCCCTTTTGATGCTCCACTTGATTTTCTCCTTGCTTGATGTGGATGTGGATTGCTCTCCTTTTCTCAACAAGATTAGGATTTGATAGGATTTGGATTGATGGATCATTGATGGATGAGGATTGAGGATTTGATTTGAATGAAGTATTATGAGGGCATTTTGATGGTATGATAGGAAGAAGGTAGAAGAGGAATGGAAATCATAAGGATAGAAGAATGGAAGACCCCTTTTTGAGAAGGAGAGATGCTTCAATTTATAGATTGGAGGAGGCCAATGGAGGGCCAAGATTGATTTGCTTATGAAAGGCTAAGATTGATTCAAGATAATGGACATGGATCAAGGATGCATTGGAGAAATAAAAAGAAATATAAAATTCCTTGAGAAGAGGGGGGAAAGGAAATTTGAATTTCAAAATGAGGATGCATAGGGGGATTCAAATAAATGTGAATTTCTTTGAGAGGTTCAAGATTGATATGACATGAGTGGGAATTTAAAATTGGAGAATAATGATAAGTGGGATTATGAGAGATTCTAGAATAATTAATTAGGTTGAGTGGGATTAGGAAAAGTGATTTCTAGGAATCACTTTAGTTAGGTTAATTAATTAAAATTAATTAACTGAGTGGATTTAGAGGAAATAATTATTGGAGGGACTTTAGAAGAATAGGGGAATAATTCATTTATTTGATAAATTAATTATTGGACAATAGTGACAGGATTAATTAAATTAAATTTAATTAACACTTAGAAGAATAACGATAACACAATTAAATCTATTAATTGTGTTGACTAGCTTAAATTGATTAAATATTGATTTAATTAATTTTAGGTGTATGTAAGGCCCTTGTAAAATTGAACAAGTGCTTGATAATGGCGTAGTCAAGCTGGCAACTATTGATAATGTAAGGTTCAAACTGCTTGTCAATGGCCACAGACTCCGCCTATATCATAAACCAAGCACCAAGGAGGAGTTTCTTCAACAGTTTAAACCACTTACGACTCTTCTTGCAGCCACTGAAGGTGAGCCTCCGGTTCCACCATTTACTTGATACTAGTTGTCAAAAATCATAATAAACACTCCATGTCCACCTGGAGTTTCTTTTTCCATTTCATTCCACGTCATCTCCATATCATTCCTCTTTCTTGTCTTTCATTTCACTTTTGACACCATAATTCTTCTTTGAACATTTCAACAACAATTTTCTCTTACATCGCACATGCCAGCACAAATCACAACGTGCCACAATCACATCACAAAGCACGTAAGTATATTTTCACTTTCATGATTACAACTTTTGATTCATATTTTTTTGTCATTTCATTCAAATTTTAAATAATTATGATTGCATTCTAATTTCCTACCCTTACGCATGTGTGGACACTATGTCTATCTTCAGTTGGGGGGGAATTAATTGTGAGATAAGGTATTTCCATCATTAGACTTGTACAAATTTGAATAAGCATGTTAACTCAAGTTAAAGGAATGTGTTAGTTTTTACTTACCATTGTTAAAGTCTAGTTTATTCCTAATTTGGCAAATTTTTAAACTTTTTCTTTTTTAAGTCAAGTCTGTGTAAAACCATGTTCTGTTTGGAAGCCTGCCTAGTACACATAGTTTCCTCTTGTCGTTTAAAAGCAGAAAGCTTTATATTTCGGGTTTAACAGAAGAAGATTTTCTTGAAGACAATAACAACCCCAGTATGGGAGGTTCCCCTATTAAAAGAGAGCCTACATACCACACTCTGATATTACAAGATCAGGATTGTGAACCTTTGTATAAAGGATGTGGGTGGTTAGATTATTTCCTAAAATTACATACTTATGATGATGATGTAGCCCTCAAATTTGCACAATATTTGAAGGGTGATATGGTTGTGGTGGAAGGATTGAGGATTCCTGATATAGAGGAGTGTATTGCTCAAGTTTCTAGTTTGCCTAGGGACGGTGAACCATTTCAATAAACTAACGATGCTAGGTCTTCCAGAGCATAGTTTACAGAGCATGGTGATGCTCCTTTGGAGGTCACTAAGCAAGGAACTAACAGGTTGTCTCTGCCACCTCTCTGAGCTCATAGGGTAACCTATATTATTAAGTACATTACTTGTAAGGGGAGACAATCTCAATTGCATTATGTTCATTTCAAATTGTTTTGTCATTTAAGACATGATAGGCGAATGAATGTTCCAAATTTCCTTTACAATATACTTAAGCAGATGGCAGCTCAGGTACAAAAAGGTAACCTTCACTCTGTGTCTCACCATTGCTTAATTCAACTATTGGTTGAGCAATCCCTAGTAGAAAGCAACCTTGGGATGCAGTGGGTGGATTTTCTGGCTATAAGCAGGGCCCATCCATTAAGGTAAATTCCCAGCTTCGGAAAAGCTGCAAGGGCTTCATCCTTTAAACCTACTAAGGTTCATAGCTTGAAAATTCTTCTAGTGAGGATGAAAATGCCACTCAAAAAGTTGCTCACAAAGTTCCTAAAAAATAGAAACCCTCATCCAAGAGTAAGAAGAACGAAAAATCAGTTCTAGGAATTAGGGTTCAGAAGAAGAAAAAGGGAAAATTTCCTAAAAAGCAAAAAGAAAAGAAACCTACGACCTCTGCAAAAACTCAGGAAATGGGAAACCCTGCAACAAAAGATGGATCATCTAGTTGAAAAATGAAAGAAATGGAAAGACCTTCTATAGGAAAGAAGCCTACAAGAACTAGTCATAGGCTGAAAAGAAAATTTAAAGGGAAACTAGCTGCAGGAGAAATAATTGAAATTCCAAGCTCAGAATCTGTTGAGGAAGAATCTCCTCGAGAAAACTCTCTTAAGGTATTGTCTCAATCCTGCAGGAATATGAAATGTCTCATTCAGAAGAGTTCTCAGAAGAAGAAATGGATAAGAATACGGGAGGTAATAAAGAATTGGGAGGAGAAACATTGAATGAAACAAAGCATGAAATTTAAAACATGGTTCAGACTAATGAAGAGGAAGAACTGAAAGAAGCAAAGGATGAACAAGAAGAAACAAAAGAAGAAGAGAAAAAAACAAAAGATGAAGAAGAGGAAGTGTCTAGACATTTTGGATAAATCAACCTTAATGTTGATTTAAACATTGACGACAATGCTTCTAGACCTCAGCAAGCCAATCAGGATAAGCCTGATAATGAAAGAACTATTGCAACTAGGTTAGCAAGTCTAGCCAAGGCTGCTAAGAAAGTGAATCAGGAAGAACAACAAACAAAAGTTAAGGTAAGTGTGCATGTTCCAACTTCTTTTTCTTGGGGATCGATTGTTTTTGGATTATTGCAATTATTAGAAAATAAGTAGGAAGAATAGAAAAGGGAAAAGGAGATCTTAGAAAGAAAAGTGCAGGAAAAAGATGTAGTAATAAACAAGCTGAAGGATATGATAGATAACTTAGCTACTCTATTACCTCAGATAATAGAATGTAGGCCTCCTCCAAGAGTATATTCTCTTTATTTGAAGGAATTACATCTTTCCTACAAGATAGGTAAGGAGTTTTTAGGACTGAATTCATCATTAATGACTCCCGATGATTTTTTCAATGCCTATAATACCTCTCCTCCTGAGAAAAAGAACTTACTTTGTGAATTCTATCTTCATAACTATGCTATTCCATACACTCCTCAATGGAACCCACTTCTTTCTATCAGAGATTTTCATCTTAGGGCATTTATGTCCTATATTCAGAATGAAAATATTTGGGGTGAACTGGCTAGAGAATATATGGATAAGGAACACATTGTCCCATTATCATTGAGGACTGAAGTAGGGGACACAAATGAGAGTTACTATAGATGGAACCAACTTACTTCCGATCCAGAGGTCAAAAGAAGGATTTTATCACTGAGAAAAGAAGTTCACATTGAATTTGAACAAATGGCAGAAACATTTGCAAGAACAGTGTATGGACATCTGACTCGGAGATGGAATGGGTTACCTGAGGACCTGAAGAGAGTAGAGCCACATTTTTTAAGAAACTATCATGCAACACTCAGGAGAGAAACCACCTATATACATTTGGGGTGGTCACAATAGGAAAAGTGGATTCCCTTGATCTTCCAACCACCTATGTTATGGTGGCCTATTACTCATTGGGAGGAATTGCAGTATTATGATGTGGAACAGGAATGGGATAGATGGGAGAATCTCATAAAGAACTAGGGGTTGTACTGGAGCCCTATTGCTAAGACACGAGGGGAGACTTCTGTTACTGACTTCAGGCTGCTGACCTGTATTGAAAATCAAAAGACCTCTATTAGGGGGACAACTGTTGGTGGACAAACAAAACCTTCAATTGGGGGGTGTGATGAGTCATAGTTTTATGTTTCTTTCATAGATAGTTTGCCATCTTTAGGGGTTTTTGTATTTGTTGATGGACTTCATAAACATACTTTAATCGACCCTATATGCTTGTTTTGATAAGTCTTATTACCTGTAGCTGAAACCTTTATTTTGACAGAACCATGAACCTTATAAATACAATTATAATTATTTACTATTTTTATGTGTGACTAATGGATGTGTTCAAAATAAATGATCTTGATGTGTGGATAGAATGTTTTCTCTAACCTTTGTGTGGCAGTTGGATGAAATGATCTTTATGAAGGAACATGGTCTCATTAATAGCAACATGGTAACATGGACAAAGGATGGACAACAAGGCAGGAAGAGTTCAAAAATCTATTGAAGACTTGGTCACTACTGTCCTTGCTCAATAAGAAGTCTGTAGACTAATCCCGATCCGTTAATAAAGACTGTTAGTTGTCATGAGGGATGTTAGAGAGGATATAGGGAAAATCTACAAATGTTCAAAGAAGGACAAGAGTCTTGATTATCTTAGCTCTCCTAGATTTTATGAGTTTTAAATAAATCTTTCACCTAGATAATAGGAAGTGGAGCGAATGTTTTGGGTTGTTGTTAAGGATGAATGTTATAAATCCTTAACACATTCCTGTGTTAGTTAGTTCTTGATTTTGTATTGAGTAATGTTATGTTGTCTAGTTGATTTCTGAATAAAGAAGAGTATCTATTTTCCAAGTCAATATGGTGATCTGATATGGTTGTGGGCTTAATCAGTTAATTTTTGTTATAGTTCTCATTCCACGAGACTCATCCAAGGGGGCTCATTTGGTGAGAATTTTGTATGGTTATCTTTTATGCACATTGTTCTTCAAGTTGCTTAGTTTTGTTTCATTTGCTTGCTCTATGTATGTTCCTGTAGCCACAATTTGTGACTCTTTGGTTGTTCCTACAACCACGACAGTGCAAATTAGTAATTTTTGTACAAGTTGAAGAATTAGTATTTTGTTAGCAGAAATTAATGTTATCTTTAAAGTCGTGATTTCAAGCAATTTTGTTTTCTGTAAACAGTTGTTTAATCACTTTCAATTGCCTAAAAGTAGGATAGACTTGTTCCTATATGTTCTTAGTGCGTATACTTTGCAGTCCCATTTCAAGTTACACGTCCTCAGATTGATAAATAAATGAGTCAAAAGAATGGAATTCAGATAGCTGCTCAATGAAAACTTGTGTCTCTAGCCTGAGTACCTACCTCTATGTGATAGCCATTCTTTTGCATCCATACCATTTACATACCTAGCAACCATTTTTTCAAGGTTTTCTTGATGCTCCACATGAATGGGCAATTTATAAAATTAATTTGCATAGCCTTGTACAATAGACAAGTTTTGCTTCAAATTTTGAAATTGACAAAAAGGAGTGTGCATAATCTATGGGTAGAAATTTCTCTCTCAAATTCTTCTCCATTTTACTCTATGTTCTGATTTTATCTTCTCCCTTTTTATCTCTTTCCTTTTGTACATGTTTCCTTGAGATAATTGCGTGAATATTCAACTTAGTGCATGCAAGTCTTGGCTTCTTTTCCTCTACCATAGTCTTCCATTCAAAAAAATTATCCATATTGTTCAACCAATCTATCAACTCCTCTAGTTTGAGACTAATCACATAATTAGAAACTTCAATTTGATTTGTTAGTTTTTATTTCTTCCTTCCAATGATCTAATTATCCTTTCTTCAAGGGTTGGGAACTCTAATTGTTCTTCTTCTTCACATTCAACATTTTGATCTTCAACTCTTTGTGTTATTCTCCATCAAAATTATTTTCCCTTATTCTTTGATATGTTACCATACTTGCAAGTTCCACTAGTTGTCTCTATAGATTTTTCCTACCATTGTGCATCTAACCAAGACCTCCTCTTCCTCTTCCTCTCCTATCCATCCTCCTACTCCAATACCAAATAATGTAACCAAAATTCACAACATAATATTTATTTATATTATTGAAAATAAAACACAAAAAAGCTTGAAAAGAAATTTATTAATTTTGCTTCATTTCTCGCTCCATTCCACCCTTAAAATTGAAAGGAAACTTCCTTTTAAGTACAAATATGAAAATTACCTTTTTTGGCATCTTTTAGAAAAATCCAAAATGACCATTTTTGGCAATTTTTGGTAAATCTAAAAATTGTCTTTTTTAGCAACTTTCTTAACTTCCCCTTTTTGGGTAATTTTGCATGCTTATTTCAATGGCCTATAAAAATTGCCAGCTATTTGAAACTAACTAAAGAAGCACTAATTTTCAACTTCCTAATTATATGCAAGATTTTGAAATTAATTAGGAAAAAACCCAAGCTTGCTCCAACCGAGCTCCTAGGTCAAAAAATACGGTCTTTGAAAGTCCTTACATCAAGGACCTGGGAAGGGAAGCCTTAAATGTATTTAGAGTTGAGTCTAACGGGTTTTCATTAAATTGAGATCAACTTAAAAGATGTATTGGTGGTGGAGGCAACTTGCCCACATTACAAATTATGACAAGCTCTATATATTGAGTAGTTAGAAAGAAGGGCATCCAAATATATGGAGGCCACTTTCAGTTTGAAATCCTAGGGGTGACAAGTTGCCTTCATGGTGAATTTAGTTGAAGGGAGACTTAGGAATAGATTATGGTGGTAGTGTATGATGTCAATATGGGCCATCAAGGTAACTTTCAGTGAAGAATACATCAAATTGGCTCCAAAATATAGAACAAATGTAGACATGGCATCATTTTTTATGCCCTGGTTATTGGATCTTGAAGAGAAGAAAATAATACAAAGGTTGAGGGAGCTATTTGTGAAGGAAAAATGGAGAATGGGAATGCCTCAATTCTTGAATATGGTAGAGATTGGGGGAATTCGAGCTAGAGGGCTAATGCTAGTTGAAATTTTTCTACAACTTTAATAGCCCACTAGTTCCCTTTTTAATTTAGTGGTAGAATATGAAAGAGAATGTGCGATGAGGCTAAGTATTTGTGAAAGGAAAAATGGAGAGTGGGAATGCCTCAATTCTTGAATATGGTAGAGATTGGGGGAATTCGAGCTAGAGGGCTAAAGCTAGTTGAAATTGTTATGCAACATTAATAGTTCACTAGTTCCCTTTGTCATTTAGCGGTAGTGTTAGCGTAATCTTTTATCAGCTAATAATTATTTATTTAATTATTAGTCTGTTATACTCTATGCTTAAGCTAAACTTAGGAATCTTATAATTTTGTAGGGTTTTCTCCTTTAGGGTTTCGAGTATCCTTTTATAAGGATTCTCTCTTTGCATTTTCATAACAACTATAATTATTGAATTGCATTCTTTGTTGCACAATCAATATGACTCCTCTTTTTTGGATCTCTGAATTTTGGCCTCCATAGCTTTTTTGCTTCTCTCCTTCTGTGACAGGTTTGCATGCAAGTGATCTTTGGGAGTTGTAGAGTTGATTTTTCCTCAACTCCAATATGGTATCAGAGCTCTAGATCTGCATGCCCCTGTTCTCTTCATGAGAGATTTTGGGCCTTGTTCTTTAGATCTGTGTATTCGGGGGTTTGTGCAGTTGCTTTTTTCCATTTCTAGGGGTAGCTGATTTTTTGGTACATTTTGGTGCCAAAAGGACCTAACGATTGGGTTCAGGAGGCTATTTCCACGAATTTTGATATAAAATTCGATATATTTTGGTGTCAGGTCTTCGGGAGGCAAAAAAATTAAGCTCAGGTCGTACGGCCTCGAGCACACAGATTGAGAAAAAAAATCAAAAAATTATTTCTAAGGCAATTTTACGGCTTGCCTAGGCTAAGTCGTTACCGCGACGGTCTTTGGAGCCACAAGCGGTCTCCAAGACCACCACGACAGGTGGTCTCCACACAGCCTAGCAACCAGCGGTCTCCCACTGCCTAGGACCCGCCGCCCTCGCCACCTGGGACCTGCCGCTGCTACTTGGGACTTGTCGCTGCCGCCGCCCGGGACCTGCCACTGTCACCGCCACTCGAAAACCCACCTATCGTTGCCACCCAGAAACCTGCCAACCCTCCACCTGCTATGCCGACTGCTGCCCGACCGCCACCCAGACACCACATCCCTACCACCAGCAGGGGGGGTGTTTTTTTCTTGAAGGTTTTTTGACAGGCTTTTGGTTTTTTAGCCATAACTTGGGCAAACGAAGTCTTTTTTTGAAAAACCTTATATCATCAGAAATCTCTTTCCGAGCTCTATCCAGATCTGGAGGTTTGAATTTTTTATTTTGCTTTTTTGATGGTGTTTTTTTTCTGTCAAAGCCAGAGGTTCATTTTTGCACTCCAGGAGACATAACTTGAGCATCTGAACTCCATTTTTTAAAAACTTTATATCATTGGAAAGCTTGTTCTATGTTCTTTACATTCATATGAGTTTTCTTTCTAGATTATGTTCTAGGTATATTTTATTTAGTTTTTTTCTTTTCAGCACTCTGGTGAATATCTTGGATGTTTCAGGTCCTAGGATCTCTTTCTTTGAGTAGGATGTCTCGTCTTTGGTTGTTCCTTCTATTTCTAGTCTTCTATCTCTTCTTATCATTGTAGTATTTTATTTATGAAAACACACTGAGATAAAGTGCCATCATGCATTGTATACTTGGGATCTTGCACATCTTGCCTTATTGTACATGCACTACTTATAAAGTGCCATGGGGGGTTGATGTTTGCCTTGTTCGCCATCTAACTTTGTCACATGAGTGTTCCTTCCATGACATTAGCCTCATGATGTGTGTCAAGTGAGTGTTCCTTCCATGACACTATGTACTTTCTCTGCACCTTCGATGTTCCTGGTTCTTCATCATGCAGTTCTTATTAGCTGTTCTTTTCAGTGTACCCATCCCTCTCCCTTTTCAGCATTATGGGGAGGTTTGTCTTGTTTTTCTAATGCTTCCTTGGTTTGATTGATCAACTCTTCAGGCTTTGGTGTTTCATGCCATCTATATCTTTGAGTTCAGTTATTTGTCTTTGTTTGCCATCTGATTCAAGTTGTGTCATTTGAGGGCACTCGTGCAGATTACAGTCTTCTCTACCTAGTCCTTTTCTATTTCAATGGAGGTTCTTCAGATCAGCAGTTACTCTTCGATAGTGTTTGCAGCTATTTTATGCTTCAGTGGTGTTCTTCTTGCTCTTTTTTTTGTTCCTATCTTCTGGAACACTCTTGTTTGGAAGCTTCTTAGTCCTTCACTTAAGCTTTCATCTCTTCTTGGAGAGGATTTTTGTTCCCACATGGTTTTCTCCCTTTTCTCCACTTTACAGAGATTTTATTGTACTTGGGTACCTCATCAGGCCTAGTTGTTGGGACCCACTGTTGCTTTCCTGCATTTTTTACATGCTTTTTTAGTCCTTAGTTATTTTTTAGCTACTCCCTAAGTTCATCTTAAGGGGGGGTGTTAGAGTAATATTTTATTAGCTAATAATTATTTATTTAATTATTAGTCTATTATACTCTATGCTTAAGCGAAACTTAGGAATCTTATAATTCTTTAGGGTTTTCTCCTTTAGGGTTTTGAGTATCCTTTTATAAGGATTATCTCTTTGTATTTTCATAACAAATGTAATTATTGAATCGCATTCTTGTTGCACAATCAATATGACTCCTCTTTTCTGGATCTCTGAATTCTGGCCTCCATAGCTTTTTTGCTTCTCTCCTTTTATGATATGTTTGCATGCAAGTGATCTTTGGGAGCTATAGAGTTGTTTTTTCCTCAACTCCAATAGGTAGAATATGAAAGAGAATGTGCGATGAGGATAAGTAGTTGTAGGAATTGGGTTCCTACTAGAGATAATGGTTGCCTCCTAGGAATTGATTATGATGGAGGCGAGAGCCATTGTGGACAAACAAATACAAGGAAAAGAGGAGCATGAGTAAGAAAATCTAGTTATAGCGATTTTTTGATGTAAATATTAAAAAAATTGTATACTAACTTTGTTGGTGAATTATGGGTTCAAGTAGGGGTGTTTTGCCTAAGTAAAGGATAGTTTGGAAGATTTTGCAAGGTCCCTGAGGAATGTGAGACCAACAATATGATGTAAATCCTTATAATTTAGGTGTGGCTCTCTTATGCCCCGTTTATATATATATATATATATATATATATATATATATATATATATATAGTACTTGACTGAAAGGTAAGCATCCTAGGTACTTAATCTTGTAAAATAATAAGGAAAAGACTCTCTAAATCACTTAGAACATTAAATAATATCACATTATATTTTAACACATTTCGCACAATGATGATCTTAGTCCCCTCATTAACCTAGGTTGAGATATCACTAGGAGTACACAATAATGGTTGTCTTCAAATCCTCGAAATAATTATTTCGGTCATGGAAACACTTGCATTCTTGAAATAAATATTGGTAAAAAATCAACATAATTATGATATATTAAAAAATTATAACAATTTAATGATCATAGTCACTTTTATATTTAATTCCTCTTATGATGATATTTTATGTAATTTCTTTATAAAAGTCAAACATATTCATAATATGAAAGTGAGAAAAATATAACTCTATATCAATTATTCATAATTAAATGATGTGAGAAAACTAAAACTATTAGCAAATTAAGTTATCATAATATTATCAAAATTAATTATCTAATTATATCATCTAACTTCATTTTATCCAATATAACAATGCAATATAATCAAAGTAAGAAAATCTAGAAGTATCAATTGTCCATAGGTTTGATAGACAAAAATAAAGTCACTAGAAATAGGTGGGCCTCACATCCTCCCCCTAAGATTAGAGTTATTAGCATAGAAGTCCTGAAAGAGGTTGACATGCATGGCCCTCATATATTTAACACTCCTAAAGTTGTGGCAACCTCACCATAATGTTAATTGTGACAATCTATGGATGAGCTCCAAGGTTAAATATTCATCCACCTCCACTTGTAGAGCACCCAACCATAAACATAAGTAACATCAATAATATATTTCCTTAAAATTAAAACATGAAAAACTTCATAGGTGTGCAACATGTCAGGTAACAAGGCAAAGTGATTGGCTACAGAACTAATCCACTCTAAAATCTCAAAGGGACTTACAATATGAGGTGCTATATCAGATCCATTTCCATTATTTCGACTATGTTTCTAATGTGTCATTGGTCTTAAGATAGTTGAAATAAGTCGATGAATTTTGGGTTACAAGTTGAACTACGAATATCATCTTTGACTAACCAATAGTGGTCATTCATTAAATATGAATAAGATATATTATCTCGCTCTCTCACACACACATGGAGTTCTTTGGAGTTACATTTGAATTCCTTGGTCATATGGATCAATGGTCACCTTTAGAAGTTACATATAATTATAGTCTAATTCTTGGAGAGGGGCGGATGGGTGTCCAACTTAGACTAATTGGACCAACACTAGACTCATAATTTGAGTCCATTGTTTTGGAAAACTATTTTTGGTTTTCAAAATCTCCTTGTGTATAAATTCAGGGCTTGTAACGAATATTTTACGATAAATTTTATGTACTTCTTTTATCCTACCGAAATCCATCCAAATGTAGTGTTGATCTACATAAAAAAAAACATAATACTTTAGCATTATATTGTAGCCTTATTTAAAGATCAATAGATGATGTGCTTTGGAGGCTAGTTTTTCCCCCTTTCGAGGATTATACCAAGGTATATCTTATTTTCATTTCCATTACTTTATTGAATATATTTTAGATCTATCTTACTTGCATTGCTTCTCTCTATTATTTAAGTAGAAATTGGTTATTATTTTTTCACTTGGAAATAAATTTTAGCCAACTTGTAATATCTATGGGATGAGTAGGTTGTTGTATTAATCCTTTTTTGAGTGAGGGATTTGTAGTGGGATCCATAATAGATGTTTAAAGTTCAACAACACTAATTTTGGTACTAGAAGCTCAAAATGGAAGATATTATTACTTATCAAGACTCATAGATTATAGTTTCTAGTTATAAATATTCCACCATGAAAGATGAAGATTGGATACTTCTTCATAGAAAGGAAATAAAAATTGTTCACTTTACCTTTTAGTTTAGTTCTCTAGAATATATTTGTATAAACCACAACTAAAACCCTCTATTCAAAGTTAAATAATTTGTATCAAAAAGTGCCTTGTGAACAATATTGTTCTATGAAAGAAGCTATATTAGTTAAAGATGAATGATAAAGACTTTATGATGGAGCACCTCAATATTTTCCATATGACTAGTTAGCATTTGTGGATGTAAAAATTGATGAAGAAGACTAGTGTATCACAATACTATGCTTATTATCATATTAACAAGATAACCTATTTATGCAAATGACTAATAACATCTCAAATTTGAATCTCAATAAGGTGGTTGGTATCTTATTGTTAAAGGAGATGATATAAATAACAATAAAATCCATCATAGATGTTGTGGTTGTCAAAGGTCACATGAAGGACAAAGGAAAGAATCTGAATTGAAGGGGAGATTCAAGTCTCCTATTAAATTTAAGGTTGGGAATTGGATTAATGACAAAACTAGTTATGTGGAAAAAGGATAAGCAATCTGAATTAAAGGAGAGATTCAAGTCTCCTACTAAATTTAAGGTCGTGTGTTGGAAGAATGACAAAACTAGTTACATTGAGAACTACAAAGAAAAGAATGACAAGAAGGAATTTGATGATGTTTTAGACTCTAAGAACCTCTAATAAATACAATAGTGGTGTATTTGTTTTAGTCATATCCCTCCATATATGCAAGGATGCATGGTTGATCAACTCTAGAGCTTTATTCCACATGAATCATTATAGGGAGTGGTGCTCTAATTATGAGAGCATTCATTATGGGAAGATTTATTTGAGAGATAATTCATATCTCAAGATTGTTTATTGTGGCAAAGTTAGGTTGCTTTCGGGGATGGAAGGACTAAATCTCTTTTTGGTATTCTACACTTTTTGGGTGTGGCAATGAACTTGTTAATATTATTAAATTTCCACAATCCATGCTAATGAATATGATAAATTATGGATTTGATTGTGTTGCTTTTTTTGTCATCGATGTTTCGGATCACACTCTGTGATCCATCATCAGTATGTTAATAATTGCCAGGATATGAAAGATAGCAATTCTTAACATCTTGATGATAGATCACAGAGTGTGATCCGAAACGTTGATGACAAAAAAAGCAACACAATCAAATCCAGAAGTTATCATTGATGGTATGATGAAAGAATAAGAATCTGGTCAACTACTGAGAGGGGGGGTGAATTAGTAGATCGAAAAACTGATACTAGCTTCACCAATCTAAAAATCAATCTCTCAAAGTAAACTTAGAACTATCAATGCAATATCATTGTCAAGATAAAAACCCTCAAGATAAACTGGTTGATTGTTACAACAAACTAAGAGTAAACAACTTCAAACTCATAAACATCCAAATGCTTTTACTGACATAAGTAAAACTTCATTTCACAATGCTTCTGGTTATCATGATTTATCAAAGTGGATTAAGTAGCTAAGAAAATCAACCATAAGAACATAACTACAAAAACATTCACCACTTGACACAATATTTTAGACGTGGAAACCCAAATGGGAAAAACCACGGTGAGATGAGACTCACAAGATAACTATCTGAACTCTTCTGAAGTTCACAATGTTAGGAACCTAGCCTGTTAAAGCTTTACAAAATTCCTGTTAAGAACATATCATGTTAGAGACCACCCGGTTAAGGGATTGACTATAATGCCTTGTTAGAAGCAATAACCTGTAAGGAGTAACCTTGATAGAGGATTTGAAATCCAAGCTAATGGATTACCTAGTTAGAGGATTTGAATAGCACCAAGCTTGTTAGAGCTTACCCGGTTAGGGGATTTCAATCTGTTGTAATTGTTAGAAAATAAAAGGAGTTTGTTGATCTGTTTGAATAGCACTACACTTGCTTGTTTGGATCCTTTTCATGCTCCTATCTTCCTTTACTCAAACCGTAGATACATCATTTGGTTCGGCAACCACACACTCAACTAAAACTTTGCCAACTCTGAAACTAAACAACTCATCAACCTTATAAACAAATCAATTAGGTTGGTAACACAACAAAAACCTAATTCTCTCATAGAGATTACAAACAAGTTGTTTCAAGTATGACCGTTGGATTACATAGCAATCTCTATACATCAATCAAGAAAACCTCAACTACTCCTTGATCATCGCTTCATCGAACTCAGTAACTCATCACGCACTTTGCATTACATGCAATATACTTTCTCATTCCCTAGACAAAGACCGTTTCATCAACACACCAAAATCCCTTTGAAACTCTCTTCATACAATAATCATACGTGTCATAATCATTACCGCTCATCATCAGATCATAAACCAATATAACCAATTCACCAAACTTAATCGGTTAGGGTTTATCAAATAAATAGGTAGGGTTTACCGGTTCAACTCTCCAATACATAGCAATACCAATTCACTCCATAAAATCTTCTTACTGGTTACAAAACATCATTACAACAATATCATCACTGGTTAATTGACATTAATGACAATATAACATATCATCAATGCAATCTTCATGCAAATGCCAACAAGCTCCCCCTTTGGCATTGATGGAAATACAAATATCAATACCATTGATTGTTGTGATTGTGAATAGGAATCCTAGTTTACATTACCAAGTATTCACCTTATCTTCAACTTGTCTTCCTTCTCTCTGTCAATCATACAAATCACATAGTTCTTCTCCCCCTTTGCCAACAATGCCAAATTGAAAGTAAAACATGCAATTTCAAATTTCATTGTTCATCATCAACAACCTGCAACTTGATGCTCCCCCTATGGAATAACTCCACTTCTACACCAATCCTGTTGTAAAATTTTGCAAGTAGCTCCGGGACTAATGTAATCTACATCATGCTCAACTAACCTCATGAAGGGGTACAACCCCTAGCTAACTTCTATGATACTCAAAAGTAGTCTTAGGCAGAGGTTTAGTAAAGATATTTGCAAGCTGCTCCTTGGTAGAAATATTCTCCAAGATGACATCTTTACTCTGCATTTTTTCCCTTAAGAAATGATGCTTCAATTCAATATGCTTGGTTCATGCGTGCAAAATAGGGTTCTTGGAAATATTTATGGCACTTGTATTATCACATAAGATCTTTACAGGTTCTAAAATCTTCATCTTAAAACCTTCCAAAATGTGCCTCATCCAAATAGCCTAGGTACAATTCATGTAAGTTGCAACATACTCAACTTCAGCAGTAGATTGTGATGTACAACTCTGCTTCTTACTACTCCATGAAACAAGTCTTCCTCCAAGAGAAAATGCTCCACCGGTTGTGCTTTTCTTGTCATCAACATTTCCTGCCCAATCTGCATTTGTGTACACCTTCAAGTCAAAATTTCCTCCATATGGATACCATAATCCATATTCAACAATACCTTTCAAATATCTAAAAATCCTCTTAGTTTCTATCAAATGTGTTTCCTTAGGATTCTTTTGGAATCTGGAAACTAGGCCAACTGCATGAGCTATATCCGGTCTGCTGTGAACAACATAGTGCAATTTTCCAATCATTGACCCATATTCCTTCTCATCAACAGATGTGGATTCATCTTCCTTAGACAAATTACAACCTGTAACCATTGGTGTCCCAATTGGTTTACAGTCACTCATACCAAATGTATTCAAGACCTCTTTCACATACTTAGACTATGTGATGAAAATACCATTCTTCATTTGTTGTATTTGCAAGCCTATGAATTTTTTTATTTCTCCCACTAGAGACATTTCAAACTTATTTTTCATTTCATCTACAAAATCATTGCTCATGTCATCATTACCTCCAAATATGATATCATCTACAAATACTTCGCTGATCAGTATTTATCTCCTTCAGATTTGAGATATATGTTGCTATCTTCACTGGTTGTCAGAAAATCTATCTTCATCAGATGTGTATGAAGCCTTTCATACCATGCTCTTGGTGCCTGCTTTAATCCATATAAAGCCTTATGCAATCTGCATACCATGTCTTTATCATCAGTCAAAGCATAACCATTTGGCTGCTCAATGTATACTTCTTCTTCCAGTATCCCGTTCAAAAATGCTGACTAAACATCCATCTGGTATACCTTGAATTTTTTATGTGCTGCAAATGCAAGTAAAGTTCTGACACCTTCTAGTCTTGCCATTGGTACAAAAGTCTCACCATAATCTTCTCCTTCCTCTTGTGCATAACCTTTGCAAACCAACCTAGCTTTGTTGCAAACTACAACACCATCTTCATTCAACTTGTTCCTGAATACCCACTTAGTACCTATCACATTTTTATTTACCGGTCGGGGTACTAGGGTCCATGTGTTGTTCTTCTTAATTTCATCTAGTTCCTCCTCCATAGCTTTAACCCAATGATCATCACCAAATGCTTCCTTAGCAGTTCTTGGTTCAATAGTGGAGATCATGCAGGAATTCTCTCTGATTCTTCTTCTAGTTAGTACTCCAACATCCTTATCTCCAATAATCTGCTCAGGATTGTGATTGCGTCTCACATATCTCAGAATAACATGATCATTATCTTCAAGTTCATCTTCTTCATTATCAACATCTTCTTCTGAATTTATTTATTCCGGTTGAACCGGTACATCAGTATTTGCTTTACCGGTTTCAGGTTTCACAGTTTCTAGTTCCAAAAACAAAATGCAAGGGTCTTCATCCTTTTTCTCCAAACTGGTTTCCTCTGAGACTTCATGATATTCATCCACTCTAACATCAACACTCTCAATAATTCTTTGTGTCCGGTTGTTAAAACACTTGTAGGACTTACTCTTGGTGGAATAACCAAGAAATATACCTTCATAACTTTTAGCCTCAAATTTGCTAACATAATCACCTCTCTTAATAAAACATTTGCTTCCAAATATCTTGAAATAACTAACATTAGGTGATCTTCCATACGTGTATTCATAAGGAGTCTTGTCCTTACCTCTCTTTACTAGAATCCGGTTCATAGTGTAGATAGTTGTGCTGACAGCTTCCCTCCAAAAAGTTTTCGCTACACCTCCTTGTATCAACATCATCCTAGCAGCTTCAACAACTGACCGATTGTTTCTCTCTGCGATACCATTCTGCTGTGGTGTCCTCGGTGCAGAAAGCGATCGTTTGATACCATTTTCTTCACAATATCTAGTGAATTCCTCAGAAGTAAATTCACCACCTTGATCAGTCCTCATACACTTTATCTTCTTACCACTCTCCTTCTTGGATAAGGCCCTAAATGCCTTGAACTTACTAAAAGCTTCAATATTATCCTTCAAGATTGTAACCCACATCATCCTTGAGCAATCATTGGTGAAGATCATAAAATATCCGTCACCTTCAATACTTTTTGTCCTTATTGGTCCACAAAGATCTGTATGAACCAAATCTAACAGATGTTCCGCTGAAAAAGATTTGCTCTTGATAGTTGAGGATGCCATCTTTCCCAATTGACTTTCCTTACACAGAGCATTAACCGGTTTGTCCAACTGAGGTAAACCTCTCATTGTCTTGGACTTACTCACTTTAACAATGTTATCAAAGTTTCTATGACAAAATCTCCTATGCCAAAGCCAACTATCATCTATCTTTGTAATTAAATAGTTGGTGACTTTAGGATTAAGGTGAAACAGGTTACCTTTAGTTTGCATCCCGGTTGCAATCAGTTCACCTTTTCTCCCATTGATTTTTCACATACCATTCTTAAACTCCAATGGGCATCCTCTGTCATCGAGTTGTGCCATACTCAAAAGATTGTGCTTTAAACCTTCAACCTAGTAGACATCATCTACATTGCTCTTTCCATTAAGAGAAATAGTTCCCTTACCTTTAACCATGCAAGGTGAGTCATTACCAAATCTTACAACTCCGCCATCAAATTCCTTCAAAGAAAGAAGTTTGCTCCGGTCACCAGTCATGTGATGTGAACAACCACTATCAATGATCCAATCATCAGAGTTATCCATTCGAGATACTAACGCCTTCTGATCAGATATCTCCTCTTTAATGGCTACAAAAATAATATCTTCATTAGCATCACCATCAGATTCCTCATCGGTGATACCACCATCAACAACAATAAGACAATCTCTTTTGCCTTTACCCTTATACTTCTTGAATTTCTCTCATTTGTGCTTATTGTCACCATTAGGAAAGTTAGTAGCTATGTGTTCGATCTTGTTGCATGCAAAACATTTCAAAGGTAATTTACCTCTATATTTACTAGTACCTCTGGGCAACCGCTTGGCCAACAACGCTTCAAGCTCAACTAAATTGTCTTCATCATCAGCTTCTCTGTTGGATCTAGATTCATAACTATGACTGACATCTCTACTTTTCCTCATAGATGGGTTAGAAATAGAAGCTCTAAATGCAGACTTAGATTTTTGTACACTACCATCATAACCATTTAATTCAAAAGCATTAAGCTTGCCAATGATGGAGTAAAGGGTTACCTTAGTTTTGTCAATAGACTTTAGCTCTTGAATGGTTGCAACTCGAATAGCGTAGACCGGTAGCAGGGTTTTCAGTACCTTACTGATCACTGTGGCATCTTCCACTTTACCTCCTGTACTCTTAATTTCACCGACTATCTCTTTTATCCTTTGACCATATTGTTGGATATTCTCACCTTCAACCATGTGCATGTCATCAAACTTTCCTCTTAGACTCTCTTCTTTAGAAATCTTAACATGTTCATCACCGCTATAAATATCTTCAAGTTTTTTCCATACATCATATGCAGTCTCTAGACCATGAACATCTACATACTCTTCATCAGACAAAGAACTGATAATAGCCTCTAATGCTTGATTGTTTTCTTGTTGCTCTTTCTTCTGATCATCAGTCATAGTCCCACTAGGTGCAACATATTGAGTAACGACATGTTCCCAGTATTGATTTCCTACTCTTGATATAATTTTCATTCTATCACTCCATATCCTATAGTTCTCTCTATTAAACTTTGGACCTTCCTTATTCATTATGATATGCAAGATCCTTACCTCAAATTGTTAGGCTTAGACCTTAGAGTACCTGATTAGCTCTGATACCAATTGATGGTATGATGAAAGAATAAGAATATGGTCAACTACTGAGAGGGGGGGGGGTGAATCAGTAGATAGAAAAATTGATACTAGCTTCACCAATCTCAAAATCAATCTCTCAAAGTAAACTTAGAACTATCAATGCAATATCACTGTCAAGATAAAAAACCCTCAAGATAAATTGGTTGATTGTTACAACAAAATAACAATAAACAACTTCAAACTCATAAACATCCAAATGCTTTTACTGACATAAGTAAAACTTCATTTCACAATGCTTTTGGTTATCATGATTTATTAAAGTGGATTAAGTAGTTAAGCAAATCAACCATAAGAACATAACCACAAAAACATTCACCACTTGACACAATATTTTTGACATGGAAACCCAAAAGGGAAAAACCACGGTGAGATGAGACTCACAAGATAACTATCTGAACTCTTTTGAAGTTCACCCTGTTAGGAGCCTATCCTGTTAAGAATAGATCCTGTTAGGGACCACCCAGTTAAGGGATTGACTATAATGCCTTGTTAGAAGCAATACCCTGTAAGGAGTAACCTCGGTAGAGGAATTGAAATCCAAGCTAGTGGATCACCTGGTTAGAGGATTTGAATAGCACCAAGCTTGTTAGAGCTTACCCGGTTAGGGGATTTCAATCTACTGTAATTGTTAGAAAACAACAAGAGTTTGTTGATCTGTTTGAATAGCTTGTTCAGATCCTTTTCATGCTCCTATCTGCCTTTACTCAAACCGTAGATACATCATCCGGTTCGACAACCACACACTCAACTAAAACTTTGCCAACTCTGAAACTAAACAACTCATAGACCTTATAAACAACTCATAGACCTTATAAACAAATCATAGACCTTATAAACAAATCAATTAGGTCAGTAGCACAACAAAAACCTAATTATCTCATAGAGATTACAAACAAGCCGGTTCAAGTATGACTGTTGGATTACATAGAAATCTCTGCACATCAATCAAGAAAACCTCAACCGCTCCTTGATCATCATTTCATCGAACTCAGTAACTCATCACGCGCTTTGCATTACATGCAATATACTTTCTCATTCCCTAGACAAAAACCGTTTCATCAACACACCAAAATCACTCTGAAACTCTCTTCATACAATAATCATGCATGTCATAATCATTACCACTCATCATCAAATCATAAACCAATATAACCAATTCACCAAACTTAATCGGTTAGGGTTTATCAAATCAACGGGTAGGGTTTACCGGTTCAACTCTCCAATACATAACAATACCGATTCACTCCACAAATTCTTCCTACCAGTTACAAAACATCATTACAACAATATCATTACTAGTTAATTGACATCAATGACAACATAACATATTATTAATGCAATCTTCATGCAAATGCCAACAATCATATTCAATGAACTTGTTTTCAATAAACAAGATAAAATGAGTGTGTGTGAAGGTGGTATTCACTAAGGAAGGATGCAATATGGTGTAAGGGGCCATGATATTAGTTGAGGGAGTTCTTTTCAAAATTCTATCATATCTTAATGTGACCTCACCATAGAATATAACGGTTACACGATTATTAATTAGTTTTGAGGTTCCTAATTTAGGGAATCATAAACTTCATGTTGATAACACTATGTTGTGACAAAAGTGTATGGGCCACATGGGTGAGAAAGAACTTAGGGTCTTAAACCCAAGAAATTGGTAGAGGGGCTAGTTGATTGTTCCCTATATTTTAACTTTTATGAACAATGTATACATGGAAATCAAAGTCATGTTATTTTTTGTTCAATAGTTTTTCCATATTTGATAAATTTTAGATTTAATTTATGGTGACATGTAATTGATAGAATTAAAATATCCTTATTGGAAAAATCCATTTATTATGTTTCTTTCATTAATGAATTCTCCAAAAAACCTGTGAGTGTTCTTTCTAAAGGAAAAATCTAAGGTCTTCTCAAGCATCTAAAATCTAAGTCTATCATAGATAACCAAACAAATAAGAAGATCAAGGTATTGAGGATAGATATAGGTGGAGAGTTCTATTAAGTAGAATTTGATCAATTTTATAGAAAGAATGACATTATGAGACTTGAGACAACTCTGTACTAACCTATTAAGATGGAGTTATAGTGACAATGAACATGATGCAAATAGAAAGAACTAGTAGTGTACTCAATGGACTCAATTGGATCATAAATCCTAGGTAGAAGTCGTGATCATAATATTTTATCTAATCAATACATATTTTAAATTTTATATTAAAGAATAGCTTGTATCTATCACTCACTTCATTTTTCAAAAGGAATTCAATACATATTTGAGAAGATACAACTTATAAAATTGATGATGATATTAAAGAGAAGAATTTCTCAACAATTTTTTAAAGGCCAAAGATGTGAAAAATAAAAGCCACCCCACTAAACCACGCCCACTAAGAACATTAAAGATGTTAAAAATTTATATTTAAATAATATACTTTACAAATTTATAGATCATTTTAGCCTAATAAAAAATTAAAAGCTAATAATCATCATATAAAAATAATAAAGCATAAGAAATATAATAATTATGAGATTTTTAATTTAGGGATGAAAGGAAAGTAGAGTGCGGAAACAACCTTCTTAATGCAAAAACTTGTAGGAGAGTCAATGCAAAAAATTCTTACAAACCAAATACAAATTTAGATTCACAGAGGCAAATTAGTTTCAAACACATAAAACAATGAAAACTAGATTTATGTTGAAAACCCTTTTGGGAAAAACCCACACACCAAAAGCATAGATTAATTGTATTATTAGTAAGAAGGATTACAATACAATAATCAGAGTCTATGCTCTTTTAGGTGTAGTTACAACGACAAATATTTCTGGAGAGTTTCTGACATCATAACAACATCTCACAAATGATCAAACCGTCTCATACAAAACAACTAAGGCACCAACATATTTATAGAGCCTAATACATGAAAGGTAAGTGCCCATGGTTTCCAAAACCATATTCCATGCCTAGGTAGACAAGTGGTGCTCAAAACATGAACTTTCTATGTTCTTAAGAGGTTGCAAATATAAATTTCTAATCCACTAAAACCGTCTTTCCATAATGGTAAGTTTCCATGTACAACAACACGCTTTACATAGAAACCTGTCAAATCTATACTTGGGCATCCAACATGTATAAATCTACATTTTAAAAATTGAACTCGCCATAAATATAAACTACCAAACATTAACTCTTCTCATCCTGCAAGTCTCGATTTAGCAGTTTCCATATCCTGATAAGAGTTATCTCAACAACCACAAGACACATGACACCCAATCGCTCCTAAAAATTCATTTGCCCAAGATGAGCCCCCAAGTGACAAGAGGCACAATTTTGTGCTCCACACTATCCATGTACAAAGACAACACTCAAATGGGCCCCACAAAATAACATAACAACTTGGTAACATAACTCTTAAGATATAACAAATAAAATATGCAACATAATAAATTAATTAAAAAAATGTTAGGACTCTCAAAGGTAGAAACACCGTAATCTCAAAAGGGTAATCATAAGCTTCTTGCTAAGATTTAACTATGCTGTGGAAAAACATATGGACCACATTAGTGAGAAAGGCCTCAGGGCATAAAGATCTAAGAGTTTAATAAAGGGGCTACTTGATTGTTCCCTAGATTTTGGCTTTTGTGAATCGTGTATATGTGGAAAGAAAAATAATGTTAAATTTTACTCGGGCTTTGATAGATCATTAAGGATTTTGGATCTAATTTATAGTCACATAATCGATCCTGTTAATATACCTTCACTAAGAAAATTCATTTGTTGTGTATCTTTTATTAATGAATTCTCAAAAAACATATGAGTGTTCTTCCTCGGGGAGACATCTAAATTCTTTTAAAAGTTTAGGTATTAAAATATTTTATAAAGAACCAAACAAAGACGAAGGTCAAGGTGTTGAGGATAGACAATAGTAGAGAGTTTTGTTGAGTAGGATTTGATAACTTTAAGAGGAACACGTGACATTATGAGGTATAAGACAATTCCATATTCCCCTTAACCATATAAAGTTACAAAGAGAATGAAAATGACACTAATGAGAGAGCTAGAAGTATACTTATTGCATTTGATTTGGATTATAAATTCTAGATGGAAAAGATGAAGTGACAAGTTATCTAATTGATATATATTTTAAATTCTATACTAATGAATGATTTGTATCTATCACTCCCTCCATTTTTTAAAATAAAATTCAAAATATATTTAATGATTTTAAAGAAGAATCTCTCAACATTTAAAAAAAAAAAAAGTCAAAAGATGTAGAAAATAAGAACATCCTTAAAATAATTTAAAAACATTAAAATTCATATTGAAATAATTGACTTTACACATTTATAAATCAATTCTATCTATTTGAATAATCATAATATATAAATAATCATAAATGTTATTTTCACCTTGTCTATAAACATGCTATGATAAATATTTATAGACCAATTCTATCTGTTCAATAATCATAACATATAAATAATCAAAACTATTATTTTCACCTTGTCCATAAGCATGCTATGATAAACATCTGCATCAAACCTATCTTGATTTAATATAAAAACAATAATAATTGACATCCAACTTACAAATTTAAATCTAATGCAATGGAATACCTCAATTGTACAGTAGTGATTATAATACATCTAATATATAGCTTTGCTCATTCCAAAATTTGACTTTAAAACTTATTCCCTCTTCTATGCAAAATTTAATATAAATAAATATGTGCCCTTGGGATTAGTCCATACATTTATGCTTTTAGGGCATATTTAGGAAACCCAAAATCCCTTATGATATGATAAATCATATTATATTTAGGAAACCCAAAATCCCTTGGGCATATAAACCTATGGGTTGACTCCATCCAATTACTATTTTTTATGTTCCTTGAAAATCTCTCATCCCCATATGATATAACCATAATATTAGGGTATTTTTTTCTATGTTCATTGAAAATCTCTCATGCCCATATGATATAATAATAATGATAATATTAGGGTATTTTTAAATGTTCATTGAAAATCTCTTATGCCCTATGATATAATATAATATAATAATATTAGGGTAATGATGCAAGTTAGGAATGATTTGGACAACGATTTGACTAATAACATGGTGGAGTGGGGGGCCAAAAAAATAATCATGTGGTCACATGGTCGTTGGAACAGCTGCAATTTGTTGGGAGGGTAAGAAAAATGGGGCCATGTTGAATGGTTACATTTCCTCTACACCCACATCATGAAAATAATGAGGTTTGCTTAGGAATATGGATTTGTGTTCAAATACACACTAGCACACGTTTACAAGTTGTACCATCTTTTGACTGTAATAATTTTTTATGTAGTGCTTTCTAGTAGGTTGATTGTATTTATCATCTTAGGTTCATAGTAGGAAGGTAATAATGTATTATGTTGTTTTTATTTAGTGTAAATTTGTTTGGATTTGGAAGAAAAAAAGTATAGAATGTAATGCGCCATTATCATTTTATAGTGCTTTGCAATCAATGATGTTTAATTTGTTAACTTTCAGGTTGTTTATGTTGTTTGATTTGAATAGATGTTCAATAGATGTAGGGTATAGAATTTAATGTGGTGTTATCATTGTGTAGTGGGGTGTAATCAAGACATGTTTAATTTGTCAACTTACATGTTGTTTATGTTGATTATGTTGAGTAGATGTAGAGTCATTTTCAATTTTTTAGGAAAAAAATTGAATCGAAAATTACGAACAGTGTTATTTCTCATTGTAATATTTGAGTCATTCACTTTAGAGTGGGAATTGTTGACAACCATGCTCTCTGGAATATAAGGGTGTATTAGTCTCTAAAATATAAGAATATGTTATGTGATGTTTTAATATGGTTTGATTGGGTGTTTTTCAAATCATTCTCATTGACCTATATTTTACGGGTCACTATAAAAATATCATATTAACTTTCTATTTCAATTTGATTTATTTTAGCATACATATATAGTCTTTATATTTCAACTTAATTTTCATTTTAGAATATTTTAAAGCAAATTTTAATAATAATATATATATTTTAGTCTTTATAATAATATGGCATTAAGTGTGATTGTAGTTGAAAGGAAATAAATCTAATCCAATAATATTAAAATTAAAAAATAAGAGTTGAAATTAATATTGAGATTTGAATAACTGAGATTGCGAAATAAAATGATCAAGGAGCTAAAAAAATATCTAAGATTGAGTGATATTAATTTTGATCTCTTTGACAAATTGCTTTGCTATGAAAAAAGACTGAACATCGAAATTTGATATTGAAACACAGATTAGGAGATGATGATAGATATGTTCTAAGATTTCTATTTCCTAGGATAGAATTACGCACATGACATAGTCTTATTTAGTGCGGTCATTTGTGACTAATGTGGCGACTTGAAATGTGCACGCCTCTTCTATTCATGTAAGTTGAGTAAAGGGTTACGTTAAAGTAAAAAGCACAATTGGGCCTATTATAAGTGAAGGGAAGGTCATTAGCTATCTTGGTAATAGTCAAGCCATGTTATATATAGTACCAAAATTAAAACTATGCCAACCATAGCTATAAAATGGTGATGCAACTAATGTAACTAAAACTAATGCAATTGTGATTGAGTTTTTATGAATGCTTTGTCATGGCAACCAACAATCTCAATTACCTAGGTTAATATCCTTAAATACAAGTCCTAGACACATGATTTGAGAGTGATAATCTTGAATTTAGAAAAGGTTGGACTCGGTTAAAGATGTTATCTAGTCTAAGAGAAAGGGTTGCATATGCAATATAGTCCTATGTACGAGAATGATGTAAGAGATAATCAATCCTAACTATTAGGAGTTGGAGTGGTGGATGATTGAGAAGTTTAGGGCTAAATGACAATGAGTGCACCAAATGAGATAAATTGAGTACTAAGATAATGTATTCATGACATCAACACAAAGTAACATAATGAGAAGGAGTGAGTCTATAGGGTATGAGATTTTCTCCTTGCAATTCAACCCCATCTTGGTATGCATGGAAATATATACAAGAAAGCATGCCAAAGTAAAAATGAAAGGAATAAATAGATGTGGAATGGATAGATTTTTTCTAAATTCAAAAATTTTGAGAAATCTAGATCAAACATGTGTTCCCCATTCTCTTGATATGCAATAGACATCCATTAGTCCAAACAATGAATGAATGAATGTTGCCAACTCCAACCAGCTAAATAGAAACTTGTTCAAATTCAAACTCGAGGGCCCAGATCCAATGCTTATGATGTCTGATGGAAATATGTTTGAAACTCAAATAGAAACACTCACTTGCAATTTGTCAACCACCTTCCAGCATTCTATTCCAAATTGTCAATTTTATCTCTTAAATTGACGACTTCCATTTTTAGTTTGTAGGATAAAGTTGCTAATTCAAAACTCATACCATCTTTTGGATTTTAACAACATTTCAAATAACATTTATTAATTGTCATTAATATTGATTTAAATCATTCCTTTTGACAATTTGACTTTCCTAGTTTATCTATAGGTCATGAATTACTATTTTTAGACAATCAAACTTATTTAAAATAGTAAGTGCTAAAAATAGAAAGGGGGCATGACAATACCATGTAATTAAGGGCATGCAATTGAAACATGGAACAAATGATATAGGTAAGGTTAGGTATTTGTGAGTCGACCTTGATATGACTAATAGATGTATCATATTGATTACTGCCATGTATGTCAAAAACATCTTTTTTAGATTTATAGTGTCACAATGCACATGTGACAATGATTATAATGAATAATATTGTAATATCTTTCTACAAACAAAAATATGGTGTAAAGGTAGGAATTTCATTGTTTTTTTGGATATGTAAGCCTAGGTTATGTACCTTGCATATGAAAGTTTGCTTCTTGGACTTTTTGATAGTCTTTTTTATTATCGAGACTTTGAGCATTATAATGAGAATGTAGAGCTAGTGACACATACTTTGCAACATTGACTTTTTTGAAGCACCTTTATTTCTATTTAAATATTCATTAAAAATTAAGGGTCAACCATAACATCACCACATTGTATAGCATTGATGTTCCCTTGCCTACATAGTTATCTTTGATACCAATGTGATTAACACCTTCATCAATAACACTAAAGTTGGTGTGCTAAATGTAATTTTAGATTTATCAATAAAAATAATGTAATCATTATAATTAAGATTAAGATGATCCTTGTCATCAAATTTCACTCTATTAGATTTTAAGATTTTGAAAATAAAGGTGCTACAAATTTGTTTCTATCGTTATTGATACCATTTAAACTAAAACCACATTATTACCACCATGATCTTGGATCTTTGGATTAGTTGTTGTGCACCTAAACTATAATGTGTTTGAATGTTCGATGATAGTTGAAAAATGCATTCATTGAAGTAATTTGGGACACCTCTATATGTATCAATCAATTTCAAAAGAGGGAAACTAATAAGTTGATGCTGCTAAAGTTACTATAACATTACATGTTGAGGATCAACTAATCCAGTGAAGTCTCTATGGTCTTTTTGTTTTAGGTTAGTGGTGTTGGCCTGGAAATCATCTATGGTACTGTCATTGTTTGAAGTCTTGTGCTTGTGGTAAAATCAACTCTCATTGGTTATTTATCAAAAAGATGAGTTCAATTGAAACTTTCAGGGACAAAGTGGAGTGTCATAGGTGTCATACTTCAAGAGACTTTTATCTAATATTTCAAGCTCATACTTGTGTAACTTGATGACAAAAAACAAAAATAATTTATATGAAAAAAATGAAATAATTTATGTATTGAAAGTCTCTCTTTCTTTAATGATAGGAAGGAGAATTTCAATAAATAAACCTCAAGGCACGTTGTCTAGTCATTGATATGATATTTTAGTTGTTATGATTTGGAATCTAGGTACTAATCATTGATTTTTTCATTTGGCCATTTTTATATTATGTTAATATGATAAATGTGACTTTAAGCTCAACATTATGTTGAAAATAATAATTTAAATAATAAGCTAGGTCTCTAAAACAATGAATATAAGCATGAGGTAGGGACCAAAACCAATTAAGTGCATAACCTTTCAATATTTGTGAAAATAATTTAGCTAACAAGCATACACATAATAAAGTGTTGTGTTGAGAGTATGTATGAATAGGTGAATATTTATTTTTATTTTTTTGTGTGGGTAAGTGGGATTGTGGGGGATTGGGGTGTACAAGCAACAACTAGAAGAAATAATAGGAATGTGAGTAATTAAAGTGGGGTGCCTATGGGTTGAGACATGAGGCTGGAATACCTAGATATAGGTATATGAATAAAAGTTGTAACTATAGAAGTAGTGAGAAAGGGTTGAACAATATGAGGGATGTGAGAAATGAGCATGAGCCATGGTGGGATAGATGAAGGATGGTTGGAGGCTTAAAGGTAAATTATGGGTAGGACCCAAGATGTTGTATCATCTAATTAAAATAATCAATCATTGAATAGTTGGATAATCTCATTGTACATCATTGGACCCTAATCACTCTTAACACATCTATATCAACATCAAATCAAAACTTTAGAATCCTAGGCATTTGATTTACTTGCATGATGTGTCTTCAATAATTTCTCATACTTTGACTTATTATTAAGGAAGTTTTTATAAATTTTTTGTGAACACACTAGATCCTCAAGGTGCTTTTCAATACCACCCCATTTTCAAGTATAGTCTAAAGTGAGTAGGTACCGAGGATAAAATCCATAGGTGATAGTTCTGGATAGAAACAAAGCATCCAATTTAAACTATAAGCATGAACTTGTTTTAGAGCAAAACAAAACCATAGTGGATATACCTATCACAATTTGAACGACGTAGTTCCAATTTCACATTCTTGATCATGATTATCAAACACAATAAATATTATAATATTCACCACAGATTGTGACAAATTGACGTGAAACATGTCTTGTACACCCTCTTTATCAATTTTATGTACAATATAAATTCTCAATTGAAATACAATTATATATTATCTCATCATCAATTAAAACTCTTTAATTATTTTTCAAAGGATAATTTTAAATCATCCATAAGATAGTTTTGCTACTATACAAGAACATGAGCTTTAGGCTAGTTGAGAGCCAAAAATTGGAAGGCATTTATTCCACCTAAGAGATTTGGGTTGAAGTCTCTTTAGTTGAGAGCCAAAGATTGAAAGGTATCTATTCCACCCACATTACCTCACACAATCCTGCACTATTGTTTAATAAATGAAAATAGGTCGTAGAAAAAAAAAGGGGTTGAAAATAGGCATAACTGCTTATTGGAAAAAAATGTCATTTGTCTTCATAAATTTCTTTCCCTCTTTTATTTGCCACCAAAATTTCCCTTTTATTTAATATAAATATTCTTAGCAACACTCCTTAAAAATAATAAGCAACAAAATTAGCAATTGCATGGGCCGCTAGCTCCACAAATTACTCCTAAAAAAATTGAGCACTGAGTGGTAGCCAAAATAAACTAAGGGAGATCTGCATGCCACTCTCCTTAGATTATTTTGGCTACTAGCTCTTGCTTAACTTTTTGAAAAGTAATTTGTATTTCAAGAGTCATTCCAAATAATATTTTTAAGTGAAATTCTTAATAATATTTTTTGGCTGCAAAAATAGAGGCAAATAAAATAAAAAGAAAAAAAATGGTGAAGTCAAGTGTCATTTTTTTTAATAAACAAGTTGTTGCTTATTTCTAGCCCTCCATTTGTCTATAGTCTATTTTCAATTATTAAATAGAATCTACTCCAATAAAAGAAGGAAAGATTTCAAATTCTTTTTTTCTCTTAATTAAAAATTACATGAAGACACTTTCATTACTTATTTAAAAAAAATAAAAATTTATTGGTGACAAAAATAAAAACAAATAAAATAAAAAGATAAAAAATGGTAAAACCACGTGTCATTTTTTTTCAATAAACAAGTTGCTCTTATTTCTAGCCCCTCTTTTTTTCTATAGCCTATTTTCAATTATTAAGTAACACCTCTCCACAAAAATTAAAAACAAGATTCCAATTTTTTTTTTTTAATTAAACAACATGAAATCTTATCCTTATAATATCAAAACCTTAGCTCTTAATATTCCAAACCCCCCCCCCAAAAAAAAAACTAAAACAGAATATTGTTTTAATTTCTATCCCCCTCACTTGGGATTCTCCCAAGCCAATGCAAACATCTAGTCTGGAGATAATAATTAAAATCATTTCATGAAGATCTCCGTCGCATGAAAATTCAAAATCTTGAAATGAAATTTTTAAGCGCTGACTACGGCACAGAGACAGCTGCTAGGAGTGGGGCAGGCAGTGTTTGGCATCCCCAACATCAACCAGAATAAAAAATTTAATGATCATGTTGTGTTGTAGACGAAACCATTATGACACAATGTGATGTGTGCCTGTTAATAGAAAAACCCATAAAATTCCCCTCACTAAATCTGCTTTAAAGGCACTGCACAGCATTGGCAGGCTGGTCTTCTGAACAAGCCTACAACAATGGCTGCTCCATTACTACTACTGATGTTAGTAACTCTAACTAGCATTACTACTAGTATTGTTCCAGTGTCTTCAATATCTGTCAATGATACGGAGGTGTTGTTGGAATTCAAGGCCCTCGCAGATTCTCACCAGTTATTGAACTGGAGCACCAGCGACGCTTGCAGAGACAAATGGCAGGGAATAACCTGCGAAAATGGCAGAGTTTTCTTTGTTTCGCTGAGCAATTACAATTTACGAGGACCCATCGACCCACTTGGCCGCCTCGATCAGCTCAGGCTCCTTAACCTGCAATCCAACCGCCTTAATGGCTCCCTGGATGCTCTGTCTCACTGTTCTAATTTAAAACTGGTTTATTTGAGCTCTAATGATTTTTCGGGTTCGATTCCCCCCGAGTTTTCTCTCCTTAAGCGCTTGCTTCGCCTTGACCTTTCTAACAACAATTTGCACGGCCAGATCCCTTCTGGGTTCCGCAATCTTTCGCGTCTCTTGACGCTCGAGTTGCAGAATAACATTCTGACAGGACCCGTGCCTGATTTGAGCTTTTTGACGCAGTTCAATGTGTCCAACAATCAGCTTTCCGGCGAAATTTCGCAGAATTTGGTTCAAAAATTCTCGTCCTCGGCTTTTATTGGCAATGCGGGGCTATGCGGTAAATCGCCCCCTTTTTCTGCTTGTCCGGTTCTTGTGCCTTCGAACCCTAGTCCAGACCCTGATCCCAACCCGGGTTCGATTCCCTCTCCAAAAAAGGGTAGTAAGACATTGAGCACAGGCGCTATTGTGGCCATTGTTGTGGGTGATGCTGCTGTGCTCATTTTAATAGCGCTTGTTTTTGTTGCCTACTATTGGAGAAAGTATGCGCGAGAGGCGAGGATTAACAGAAAGAGTGGGGTCGAAAAGACGGACTTTTCTGGTGCCGGCACGCCTGAAATGGAGAGGTCTAAATTGGTGTTTTTTGACAGAAAGAAGCAGTTTGAGCTGGAAGATTTGCTGAGAGCTTCTGCGGAGATGTTGGGTAAAGGGAGCTTTGGGACTGCTTACAAGGCTGTCCTTGATGATGGCTGCGTTGTTGCTGTCAAGAGACTGAAAGATGTGAGTCCGCTGGCTAGGAAGGATTTTGAGCAGCATATGGAGATGATTGGGAAGCTTAGGCATCCCAATATAGTCAAGCTGAGGGCTTATTATTATGCAAAAGAGGAGAAGCTTCTTGTGTATGATTATCTGCCCAATGGGAGCCTCTATTCGCTTCTGCACGGTATGTTCATGGAGGGAGTAGTTGTTGTCATGGATTTTGCTCTCAGATTTTGCTTTTGATGCCATTTGTGTTTGGGCTAGTTAACAGAATTTAAACTTTTTTGCTTTTTGTATGGATCCTTTTACTTCATTGCCGTCTGGATAAGCGGGTTCCTTTGTCGAAGTTATGTTTGTTCTTGGATTAGCTGAATCATATATTTCGATAGCTTTTTTGTAGGAGTTATGGCAAGTTTGGCACTGATAAAAAGCCAGGCAATGGTTATGGGAATTTCTGCTCATTAACAGACTTTGGGTGTCTCGCCCCCCTGAATCGATCTGTGGGTTCTAAACTAATGCCAGAATTAGTTATTTGTCCTTTTTCTTCTTGACATGGAATAGAATGTTTGTCAGGTTTTTCTGCATGCTTTTCATTTTATATTCCGGTTAGGTGATACGTTCCTTTTTTTTCTAGGTTTTAAGAAGTTCTTATAACATTCAGTTTTCGATTTTTCCTTTTTCCTTTTTTGTGTGCGTAATTTGTTTAAAGGTTTTAGTTGTTCGACTACGGTAATCAAAAGAGATTACTGTTAGATTACACATTTTTGGTTATCCTTCCGTTTTCCTTTTGCTGGGATAAGTGTCTGTTCTGTCAAAGTTTAGACATCTGGGTTTTCTTTGTGTCGACATGATGATAGATTACTTGAGTGCATGTTTTTACCTTGATGTTTTCTAGTTTCTGTTTTGGTTTGTTAAATATTTATATTTCATTACAGGATTGTACTCTTCAGTTCTGGTCTATTTGTTATTATCAAAGGGAGATTGTTGTGTGGTCGTGTCAGCTATCAAAGTCTATATCTGTATCTTTTTCAGGAATTGCAATCTATTTGTGTTTGCATCGCATTTTTACATTTTGGGAAAAGATTTGCCTTTATTTCAATGATGGTTTCTTTCATGTTCCGACTTATATTCACTGTTGAAGATTTCAGTTGTATTGAGGCATATACGAGGTTTTGCTTGTAGCACTGTATTTTTGCCCATGTTTTCAATTTTGTTTTTTCATGCTTCATTGATCTTGGATGATTTATTGATCTCTGGACATTTGATGCTTGAATCTGTGTTTAAGAGATGCAGTATATTCAGGTGTGTGTTAGATTACCTCTGTTACTATTTGTGGGGCTATTTTTTTAGTGTGGTTTGTGCATGAATTCAATGTTGATGTACCGTGCTACTGCCTCATTTAGAAATCTGTACTGGATTCTATCTGCATTCAATAGCATGAGCTGTAGGGGTTCAGAGGATCCCACTGCAGGCGTTGGCTTTTTGCCCTTTTCTTCTGTAGCTTGATTTGTGAAGATGCCCAGGTCTTTAATTTTTGTAACTTGTTTGTGGACCCATTATCTACATGCATTTTACTTGTAATGCGGTTTTTTGTGTTTTATTGCCTTTCAAACTCTTCAATACACATCGTCAGTTCTTTTTTCAGTCTTGGGATTTCTTTCCTTTTTCCTGGCAATGTCATAAAAAAAGGTTCCAGTTTTTTTTGTTTGATTTTGTTTTGATTTGTTTACAGATGATGAAATTTTACCATTTAAGCAATAAGGAAAGTTTCATTTGTGTGTGGCCTTTTTGATATGTGATGCATTGTTTTTTCTGTGCATTCTGCTGGAACAATAACGTGTGATTCCCTTTAAGTTAGAAGTATAAATGAAGTTCCTAATGCAGAATCTGAAGCATTGCAGTTAAAATGCAGCACGGTGTTTCACTTTATTTGGATCTCTTTGTATAAAGTTCTGCAAGTGGGATCAATAAGGAATCTTTCAACCATCTTTAAAGTTATTTTGTTCTCCATTTGTTATGTAATCTCAAGCTGCCAGCTCAGAAATTTGGCTACTACTTCTTAACTTATACTTTGATCTCTGGTTTGCCACTTCATGTATTTATCTTTCATGAGTTAAGATTTGTTTCATTTTGATAAATATTATTTGAATCAGGGAATCGAGGTCCTGGAAGGACACCTTTGGACTGGACTACACGTATCAGTTTGGTTTTAGGAGCTGCCCGAGGTCTTTCTTATATCCATGAGGAGTATGGATCCTTAAGGGTTCCACATGGCAACATTAAGTCCTCCAATATTCTTTTGGACAAAAATGGTAATGCGTGCATTTCTGATTTTGGACTTGCTCTCCTCCTTAACTCTTCTCATGTATCAACTAGATTGGCAGGATATAGAGCACCTGAACAGAATGAGACCAAAAAGTTGTCACAAAAAGCTGATGTTTATAGCTTTGGTGTCTTGCTGCTTGAGATTCTGACTGGAAAAGCCCCTGTACATTATCATTCTCAAGAGGAAGGAGTTGATCTCCCAAAATGGGTTCAGTCTATAGTTCGTGAGGAATGGACAGCAGAAGTGTTTGATCTCGAATTGATGAGGTACAAGAACATTGAAGAAGAGATGGTTTCTATGTTACAGATTGCTCTGACCTGTGTCTCACAGTCACCTGAGCAGCGCCCCAAGATGAGCGAAGTTGTTAAGATGATAGAGGATATAAGGGTCGAGCAGTCTCCACATGGCGAGTGGGATGAGTCCCACTCTGTTTCTCCTTCTATCTCAGAAGATATTGTAAACAGTTACTGAAGCATCACTTAGCTTCATTTGGGTTCTGCCATCGTTTGCTTCCTATTTTTCTTGTTTATTGTGAGAGCTGTTAATTTGCTGTATTATATCTTTTCTAGAGTCTCACTATAATTGCTGGAACAAGAATTTTTTGTAATGTCTCTCAAGTTCCTGAGGGCACATTTTTTATGGTTTATATTTCAGTTAGAGGGGTTTTCTAATATTGTGTCTGTCTGTTGGAGAATTTGCTGGGCAAGATTGTTTACCAGTAATTACTGGTTACCGTGATAAATAAGTAATTGCTTCTAGTTGTCTGTTCATTCGAAGTGTATGTCAGAGAGTGCTTGAAACTAGCGTTAGGCTCTTTTCTTGCTTTCACAGTACCCGTGAAGACAATCTTTATGTGAGATAATTTAAGGAATAACCAAAAATTGCAGTCAAATCTTTCATGGATAATTTAACTACAGACCTTCTGTAAGTGGAATAATCTGTGCATTCTTTTTTAATGTTATATCTGTCTCAAAGGGAACGGAAGTCTTCATCATCTTATGTTTGTGCTTTGTGTTCTTCTATCATGTCTGGGAGGCCTGTTTGTTTGTCTATGTGCCTGTATGTGGCAATGCCTATTATATAGAAATTTTGTGGGCTTCTATTAGATGATGTAAACCATATAACTGTGCTCACCACTAGATGGTATGTATTAGAAACCAACCGATAGCAAGCCCAGAGACATGGTTTACATTATCCAAGTCAAATTTATACACTGGCTAATTGACATCTGAACTTAGGATGGATATTCTTGTAGCAAAACAAGTAAATTTATGTTCTGGCCTTAATTTTGTTGAGTACCTTTTGAGCTGATGGAAAACTCTGGAAGAAGCAGTACAAAAACTTTAAGAAAAAGAAGGGTCTTAAACTTGGAAGCTCAAAAGCATGTAATTAAGGTAGAGACTCTCTTTCAGAATGGGATAGGATTTGTTCCTGTGTAATTTGAGTGAATCTTTTTCACCCTGCTGTAGGATGAACCAAAATCTTCCAACTTTAAACTACAGATAATATGGCTCAGTATGATGATACCGAAAAGTTTTTCATTAACTTGTGTGCACCGCAGGAAGTTTAATACTGAAGAGCATTATTATAATGATTTACTAAGCTAAGTTTACAAGGTATAGGGTGAATTTTGAAATGAATCAAGACTGAACTATTTTGTCATGCTGGAAAACAACGAGAATGTGAGGAGTTAAAGGATTAGGTGCTAATAATAGGAGGATCATATCATGTACAGATTTTCTTTGGCAGTGCCATGACCTATAAATGAATTTATTTTGGCAGCCTTTGATCTCGTTGTTGAAGTTTGTTCCCTGAAAATATGAGTTTGCTATTGTGTCCCATGCTGCAAAACAAGAAGAATGTGAGGAATCCGAGGGTTATAGTTGTTACAAGATGCCACTAAAGAGGGCTATAGTTAATAAAGAGGATTGTTTTGCAGCATCAAGGCTTACCAGTGAAATCATTTGGGCAATGCCTTACGATGTGATTTTAGTTGTTTCTTAAAAGATGAGCTTGGCTGGGAAGAGATAATAGAGTTATGAGGTTGTATTGGATGTGTAATGCCTTTTCAATGTGGTTTTAGTTGTTTCTTAAAAGATGAGTTTGTCCGGAAAGAGATTTGAGTCATGAGGTTGTATTGGATGTGTTGTTATATCATCTGCTAGTGAATGCAATATCCACACTTGCAACAGGATAAAATTTTGAGCATCTAATCTACCATTGCATTGAAGGTGTGAATTGGTATCTTGCAATCTGAGTTCATAGTTTTTTAACCTGGATTGGTGAGAGCATATAAAATTTAGAACAAATGGGTGGCATCATTTTTCTTCAGTTTCATCACTCTTTTTTGGCCCCCTTGCTTCTGACACAAATACACTTTTCACTGTGCAAGAAAATCAAGTGGGACAATGACATGTGAATGTTTTCGCTGGCAACAAAAGCTCACTGACCTAAAACCGACCTAATACATGATTAGGGGAAAGGGGTTGTGGGTAGTGGATGACATATCTTTACAGCTTGGTTCCACATGTCTAGAAATGATTGTACGAGGTGTCTGGAAAAGAAACGGGTTGATGAGCTGAGTAAGTTCAGGCCACCAGCTGAAATGAACTTTCATTGTCTGGAAGGGCATGGGACCCTCTGATTGTATGAGGTGTCTGGAAAGTAAAGGGGTTAATGAGCTGAGTAGAAGTTCGGGCCACCAACTGAAATGAACTTTCATTGTTTGGAAGGGCATGGGACCTCTGATTGTATGAGCTGTCTGGAAAGTAAAGGGGTTGATGAGCTGAGTAGAAGTTCAAGCCACTAACTGAAATGAACTTCATTGTTTGGAAGGTCATGGGACCTCCTTTCATTGCCTGCTAAGACACTCAAACTAGCCCATTTGAGCTGTCCATTTCATTGTTATTGAAAAGTACGACTAGCTTTTTCGATGGGTACATTGACAGAAATTTTATTTAAAGGAACGCTCTGCATGTTATCCTCCAAATTTTTAAGTTCACGAGATCTCTTCTTGTTCGTATATGTAGAGGAAACGTTATGTATTTGGACTTTTTGGTCTTAGTTTTGTCTTGGTGGGATTTTTTTTGTCTATTCCTAAGGCTTGTAGGAGATGCGACTCTTTTGGCATGTAGGTCTCTGGTTTTATTTTATATGGGTTTCCAAAAAGTGGAGGAATTATAACGCAGATTGTATTAAATTATTTTTAATGAATAATTATCTTTATCTATAATATTATTTAAAAAGGAGATGTAGTACACTTCAATAAAAATGGACTGGATGAGATCGATAGCATCCATTAAAAAATAATTACCAGTTTTTTTTCTTTATGCAGGTTTAGTTTTTTCATAATTGTTTGTATGTGACTTTTGAGTTGTGAATGACAGAATGTTAATTTATATATATTTTCTTTTGGAAGTAACTGAAATTGGTTTTTTCATAATTGTTTGAATGTGACTTTTGGGTTGTGAATGACAGAATGTTAATTTATATATATTTTCTTTTAAAAATAACTAATATTTCAGTTGATCTTTTTATTCAATCAAATTAATATTATGTAATAATACTTTCTTTGTTAAAAATGAAAATTAAATAATAAATGTATAAATTATTATTTTTAATAGTTTGTATTCATAATTTTTGAGTTGTATTATTTTTTAACAATTATGTGTATTTGATTTTTAAGTTTGTATCAATTTTTAAATAGATTACATGTCAATTTAGAGAAGCATGGGAAGACAATTATGCATATTTGACTTTTAAATTTGTATTATTTTTAAATTGATTATGATAATTGTATATGTACGTTTGAATTTTTTTGCAATCCAGTTAAAAGTTCAAGTCATAAAAATGTTTTGCCTAATGAAAAAGGAAAATGAAGAGCCTTTTCAAATATTGTTAGATAAGTAATTAAATAAAACAATACTCACATTTAACACTAAGATTTATGAGATGAGTTAGTATATTGGAAATAAATAATTTCACTTTTTCAAATGATAAAGAAGGGTTGGAGTTGTTTAACTTATGGTAGTAATATTGGATTTGATTGTGTGATGATTTGATAGATAACAAATTGGATTTTGCTTGGGTTTATGGCAAAATCATATTGTGAGATAGATCTAAGTCAATTATGTGATGTGAGATTGGAATTGATCTTATTGATGCAAATAAATGTATTATACATCATTTGATATATTTTCATTTATTTGTATACAAAAAATAGTGATTTTGCACCAATGTGACCTTACTGTCATTGTATTAGCATGTTTTTAGAAGAAAAGGAATTATATGCTAGTATTTAGTTGATAATAAACACTTTCAAACTCAACATCTTGCCTAGAAGAATAAATATCTATTTATTGTTGTTTCTTATTCCCTTTTCCAAAATGTTCTAAATTAAATTCATCGAATATCAAACAAATAATATACCTAATAATCTCATAGGTTATTTGTGAATCACTACCTATGTTCACAAGGTTTCCAATTTTGGTATAGAAAAACGCGAAAGAATGCTTATGGACTATTAATAATACTCAAGTGGATAATCCAACTTGTGAACTACAAACAACTGTAGTGATTATCTTTTTAGTTAATTTTCTTCTTTCGCATGGTTATACAATCAAATCTATAATCTATAATGAAATAAATTACACAAGAGAAGAATATAATAGTAAATATGCTACAAATTGTTCATAATAATAAGCCACTTTGAGGGAGTAAACTCTTGCAAGTCTTTAACAACATGATTCATAATATATGATCAATTACTACTCACTACCTCCTATATATAAGCATTATTAGGTCATATTACTACCTTACTCCCAATTATGCCAACTTAGTACATTATAATTATACTTATGAACTCCTAAATGACTTAACAAAGGATAACGTTGGCCACAAGTAAACTACACATATTTCAACACTATATATGGGTCAAGGGCACAACATGCTCACTCTTTAGATAAGCAATGCCCCCAACACACATCAACTATGGATTCTTTTGAATGAAATCTTCATTTCCCCATGTAGTTGTTGGCAATTGACACTCATCCAGTATGAGTTAATGGCATTTTGGGTTGTCATTGATGGCAACTCATCATCTTAGGGTAAATGGTTTCATTGTTTGGTTAACCGACATTCATTGCACTTAACCGGTATTCACATTGCTTTACACCGACACAGGCATTCACTTCATACCCAACTAAGTCCTGATCACGGTAACATGTCCTGATCCTGGTAACGTGTATATGGAACCTGGTAATGGATAGGACCCAGATAGGAAATCTTTTGGTCCCGATTATTTCTTTCATGGATTTTGGTGGTAATGTGTGATTGGACGACATCTTTATTGAAGCCGACATGGTAAAGTTGGAAGGATATTTAAGATCATTTCAGCGATAGATCAAATATGTTATGGAATGCAAATTTTTGGTTGCAAATATTTCAGTTTGTATTGGTATGCACTTTGGTCAACAATTAGAAGCGTATGTCTGTAGTTTCACGTGCACAACATAACCGATAGGAGAACACAACATAACAAAGTATCAGACAACCGGTATACAGAGAAGGATATCAAAGCAATCACCAAAACTTATCTAGCGAGGTCAAATGCAATTTATAAGTTCATTTTCATTTGTAAACACTTTGTAATATTATGTAAGTCAGTGAGACTTCCTATTTTGTGTTTGAGTAGTGAGCCCTAGGTTGTTGGCCTTTCTGCATGTGCAGACCCCCTCATGTAATATTTGTATACTTGATCAAGTATATAGATATTGTGGGTATCAGCCCCAACGTGGTTTTTCCACGTATAAATACTGGTGTTATGGTGTTGCCTTTCTATGTGTTATTTGGTTTATGCACTTTAATTTGTATGTTGTGCCACCAATTCTCTGCAAAACCTTACAAGGGCCATAATACTTGGGTGCAATCTTGTTATCCTTCTTCTCTTGTTTTAGTGGCATTTGCTTAAATAGTTACACTCTCACAAATAACCAATCACCTACTTAAAAAATTCCCACTAAGTGTGTTGATAAACTCAATGCTTCATTCTATTTTGTGTCATTATGAAGTGTTAAGGATATAGCCTCATTCGGATTGAAGCGAGTAATATATAACGACATTGAACGAAGGGTCATGTCCCCGTAGGTTCATGACTTCTACGTGGCATGCCCCTACGTGGACATGACTCTTCATCCTTTTATTTATATGCATCGACACTTGCTGTGAACTAAAACTAATAACCATGGCAGTTTCACGAACCAGCAAGCTGTCGATATTATCATTGAAGATTAATAGTTAGAGTTACACACACACACACACATCAGAGATAAAACATATTCATTGTAGTGATCTTATTAAAGTCTATCCTCACTACATATTACCAGACTATTGTATTCTCTATCTCTGATCTAAATTCCTTAACATGGTATCAAAGCCAGGTTGGTAGAGAGATAATAAAATAGTGACACGTCTTTTTTTAAAAACATTCAGACTTGCACTCGGAATCAAAGGAAAAGCAATCATGGTGAAAAGTGTTAGAGTGGAGGTTAGACTCGAAGGCGCATCCAACTTCGTCTCATGGAGAATTCGAATAACAACAATTCTTCAAGAACTCGAACTAGATGCATACATAGAAGAAGATACTAAGATGCCCGAAGACGAGCCAGAGAAAACAACCTGGAAAAGACACAACAAGAAGGCTAAGAAAATCATAATTGATGCTGTTAAAGATCACATTCTCCCAACCATCTCAAAGCTAACTACAGCTTATGATATGTTCAAGACCATTCAAAACTCATATGAAATAAATAATGCAAGCATATTGCTCACTTTAAAACAACAATAATGCATATCTACATGAACAAATGAGAAACAATCACATCCTATTTCATGAGGATTTCAGAATTAAAAGACCAATTGTCAACTATTGGGAATAATATAGATGATATGGAGCTATCTCTAATAGCACTTAAGGGATTACCATCTAGTTAGGAATCCTTTATTCAAGGCATTAGTGCTCGTCCGACACTACCAAAATTCGATCAACTCAAGAATGACTGTACTCAAGAAGAATCTCTACTAATCACAAGAGGATCGAGTCCAAACAAAGGGGGAGAAATTCAAGCACTACATGCTAACACAAGCAACAAAGGGAAGAAAAGGAAGTTCAAACGGAAGAGAGGAAATAATCACAAAAGCAAAGACTTCTCCAAGATTCAATGCTACAAGTGTGATAAATTTGGACACACTCACAGGTTCTGCCCAGAAAGAAAGAAAGCTTAAGCAACCATAGCTGAAGTCAAGGAAGTAGAGAATCCTCTATTTTTCTTAGCCTTATCAAGAGAACTAAACTCAAACAAACATATGTGGATAATCGACAGTGGAACATCTCGACACATAGCCGGTTTTAGAGATCAATTTGAAACCTTTGAAGGCCACTCAATCGAAGAAGTTACAATAGGAGACAATTCTACCTTTCCAGTGAAAGGAATTGGGACTTGCTTAATTCAATTAAGAACAAGAGTTACATTACAATTGAGAGATGTTATCTTTGTACCAGGTATCTGTTGTGACCTTTTTCACACATCACCCCATAGCCAATGGGGACCCTCTCTTTTCCTACTTTCTAGGGTTTTGTTAAGTGTCCCGTGACCTTTTGCTGCAGTTTCACCAAGCCTTGTCCAGTTCAAAGCATTTCAGGCCCTCACAATTGAAAGTCAGTTTTTGCAAGTTATGTGATTCCGAAGTGTGAACACCACTAGAGTGCTTAGAAAGGCCAAAGGACGAAGATTGCAATCGATTTGGGTGAATTTGGACAACTTTCTTTTTTTTAGAAAGTTTGCTTTTTTTGCTTTTTCCTATTTTTTAGGAAGTTTTGTTTTTGGCATTTTCAGCCCGATCCCTGGTATGGCTATTTTTAGAAAGTTTTTCCTATTTTTTAGGGATGTCTGCTTTTTGTTTTTTCGGGATGCAAACTTAGGGTTTACACTTGCACCACTGACCAGCTTCGACTGGAACTCGAAAATTCCAAGTTTTGACCTAAAAGAGCTAAATCCCTAGATTTTAGGATTTTTGCTTTTTCGGGATGCAAACCTAGGGTTTACACTTGCACCACTGACCAGCTTCGACCGGAACTCGAAAATTCCAAGTTTTGACCTAAAAAAGCTAAATCCCTAGATTTTAGGCTTTTTGCTTTTTCGGGATGCAAACCTAGGGTTTACACTTGCACCACTAACCAGCTTCGACCGGAACTCGAAAATTCCAAGTTTTGACCTAAAAAAGCTAAATCCCTAGATTTTAGGTTGTTTGCTGCTTCAGATGATCCACCTAGGCATGGATTTCAAATTTCAAGTTAATCCGGTTAAATTTAATCAAGCTGTGAAATTTTGAAATTTCTCTGAAAATTCTTCTAAGTCTGGCTAACAAGGGTTTTGAAGTATTGTAGGTTCAAACTCCACCAACGATGTTGGAGACCATGTGGGAGCACTCTCCAAAGTCCGCCATAGATGGGGAGGCCATGTGGGAGAGGTCTCCAAAGTCTGCCTAGGCCAAGGTGGAGAAGTCTCAAAGTCCGCCATGTATGTGTAGGGTGTATAGGAGTGTAGCCTAAAGTCCGCCCAAGCATGCCAAGTCTGAAGTTCGCCCAAGAAGAGAGGTCATGTGGGAGCTAACTTCAAAGTCTGCCCCATGCCTTAGTCAAATTTACACCTTGATGGAGGCCATGAAGGAACACTCACCAAAGTCTGCCCACCTAAGGAGGAGGAGTGATAGAAGTCCGCCCAAGTTGGGGACACCACCAAAGTCCGCCCAAGCATGTGGAGAGCGCCTCAAAGTCCGCCCAAGGTGGAGAGCGCCTCAAAGTCTGCCAAGGATAGAGAGGTCATGAAGGAGCCTTGTCTAAAGTCCGCCAAGGCTAGAGAGGTCATGAAGGAGCCACCACCAAAGTCCACCAAGCTTGGGAGGCCATGAAGACCAACACACCAAAGTCCGCCAAAGGTTATGAGGCCATGGAGGAGCAAAGGCTGAAGTCCGCCATGCCTTAGCCAAAATTTCGCCTTGAAGAGAGCCATGAGGAGAGGTCTCCAAAGTCCGCCATACCTTGGAAAGTCAAACAAAATCAACAAGATGCCAGTGATATCACAAAATCCACTGGAATTTCAAAATTAAATCCAAAATGAAGAAAATATCTAAAAACCCTCAAAATAAATCCAAAATGGAAAGTTTTTTCTTGGAAAAAGAGAATATTGGAAAATTATTGAGATATTAATTCAAAATGCAAAGTTTTTTTGAAAGGGAATATTGGAGAATTGATGAATATCTTCAAACTTAAATCAAAATGGAAAGTTTTTTGTAAAATTAGAAGTATAAGTTGGATGATTTTAGGGGTTTTACTTGAAGATTTAACCTTGTCTACAAATACTTCATTATCAACTTCATTATTACACCAAGAAGTTCAAAGTTACTAAGGAGAGCTTAGTAAAGTATGTTGGTTTGAAGATCATCTGGAGAAAATTCTAGATATTGTTGGAAGTTGGATAATATTTTTTGGCAAAAGGTTTACAGATTTCTGGAGAAAGGCAACTAGTACAAGGAAGAATCATCCAAACTTTTCTGAATTTTCTGAATATTTCAAAGAAAATTCTAGCCTTACTTCTATCCAAGTCAGAGGTGAAATTAAAATTGTGAATTTTCTGAATATTTTCCAGAATTTAATAAATGATTTTTTCGAAAATTTTGGAGGAAGAAAATCATTTTTTTTTGGCTAAGTATGATATTTTTTGAAAGTTTTGACACTTGGTGGTAACCACAACCAGCCTTAAGACTGAGGGTTTTAAGGTGAAAATTCGATTTTTATGGCTAAGTATGAGAATAAAAAAATGGAAAATTTTCCAACACTTAGCCATTTCGCAGCCCCGTTATTTTCAAAACTTTGCAAATCATTTTCTAACTTTAAAATTTTCATTGTTTGCCTGCAGGCCCTAGACATTATGAAATTCCAGGTAGACAAAGATGCTCCTCCAGAGTCGAGGATGACTTCAAAGTGGAAGAATATCAGCGACGCCAACCTCGGACACACCAATCTGAGGGAGTTTAAGAAGCGAATGTTTGGTCTGGACAACCTTGTGCCTACCACCATTGCACGAAAGATGATGAAGAGTGGTATCGTGTATACTGCTGGCTTCCTCCCCACCATGCAGTGCAATGACTAGTAGTTGAATGTGCCAAACACTACAACCCCATCAGTAAGGACATTGTTGCACCTGATGGAAGAGTGCTGGCGAATGTCAGCGATGAGGCCATCAGAGAGGCCTTCAAGATCCCAGAGTACCACAACACAGTGTATATGACAAAGGACGAAGCTGACAGTCTGTACCAGGACCACCTAGAGGAACATGATGCCATAGTTAACCATTCCTGGCTAGACAAGTCGAGGAAGGGTGCCTCCAAACTCCAGAGAAAGAGCCTAGTGTGAGCATACTTCAAGGAGGACATTGGGGACACGATTGTCCTGCTCAATAGAATACTAGGAAATCCTCAGGGAGCTCCATTCAAACCCTGGATGTATTATTTCATTAATGAAATAATCAATGGAGTAAGGATGATAGACTGGGCCCGGATGATCAACAACAACCTCAACAGCCAGTTGAGGAACCTGGAGACAAATAGGAATTTATTCATGAGTTCTTACTTGTTTTATTCATTGGCCAGGACCTACAGATACAGAGGTCTCACTTGCAGAGGAGAAGTTGGGAACAAGGAGAACCAGTTTCCAGTGTACGATTGCTATCCCCAACTCCACATGGAGAAGAAATTCCATTTTAAAAGAGTGAATGATACCTTCCTGATGCACATCACCCGGACACTTCAAGGTGGCTTGCACCAAAGGCTCTCTCAGGAGTCTATGGACTTCATCGGTCGATTCGGGTGTTGGTAAATACAATATCCAAAATTCACTTACCTCCGAATTTAGGGATTCTTTGAGCCTCCATACAAGCTTCCAGCTTACCCTACCAACCGAGTGGTGTTGCTCGAGGTTGTAAGACAATTGGAGGAGTATATAGTGATTCAAAGGGATAAGCAGAAGAAGGAAGGAACGTCCTCACTCACAATTGGTAATGGGCTGGAAACATGTCCATCATCACAAGCTGCTGCAACCGCGGAGAAGGAGCTGGCCCGATATCCCTTCTATCAATACAAGGCAAGAAAGGATTTCGATCCATTCCATAGGATAAAGAAGATCGAAGGGACAACGTTCAAGCACAGACTGGATCTAGAAGACTACTGGGCTAATGTAGTCGACAACTTCGAGATCAGGAAGAGATTCTGGTCAAGAATTCCTTTGAGCATGGTGAGAGCAACGAAAGTATTCAGAGTTACCGATCAGGTAGAAGAAATCCTAGAACTTCAGTAGTCGAGCTTTGAAAAGATGAAAAATGAACCCTTAGTCTTAATAGATTGGACATAGGGAGAGAAATCAGATCTAGCAGACCTCATGAGGTTGGTGGTTGAGTACTCAAGGTGGTGGGCGTCTGAAAAGACAAAACAGTTGAAGGCCAAAGGTGTGACTTTGACTTATGAATTAATGGGAGTAGATGATACTCTGTCTGTCGATCTTTGTTCCTCTGCCGGCGATGTTCGAAATCCAGAAAGTGTTGGGTCTCGAAAGAGGAAGGAGTTGGTTGGAAGCTCCACAAAGGTCACAGGGAAAAGGGTTGTGGGTGAGAGAAGAGAAACCAGCGAGAGTCACTCCATCCTAAGTGCTGCTTCCATTGCGCCTGATCAGAGTGCAACTGGGGAGCAAGAGATGAACATCTGTGTGATTGATGATGAAGTAAGAGTGCTTTCCCAGCCAGTTGAGGAAGTATTGAAAGAGGTCTTCCAAAGCCCAAACAGAGAGCAAATTGAAGCACCTACAATCTTCTTGGATGGCATACCAGCAAATCCAAGAGAGGCAGATGATGAGTTTGATCGGAACACTGTAGAACAATCAACCATTCCGGATTGGCTGAGAGCAAGGATAAAGGCCAAGGTTCCCAAGGAGGCCCACTCAACCGAGGAGGTCACCGTAGCATTCCTGGAGAAGGTGAATGAATCCGCTTTAGCTAAACCACCCAAACCCGCCAAGAAGTTTTCCCTAATTCAGAGAGACAGTGCCGGATTCAGGACAGTCCAGATAGCAGTGCCCAAAGAAGGGAAGACCAAAGATAATGTCATCGCAGATGATTACAAGGTTACCACCATAGAGATGGGTAAGCCCACCCAGGACCAAGAGGTCCAATACTTTGATGACTCCTACAACGTTCTGAAGGCAAGGCTAGCTCATGAAAAGGAAAAGAGGAAGAAGGTTGAAGAAGAGAACCAACAGTGGAAGAAGTATGTTCTCCATCTTACCAGCCCACTCAACCGTGAAGTCCCGGCTACTCCACCACAACCTCTTCAGCAAGGATCAATGAAGGACTATGATGATATGAAGGGCTCGTACACTCAAGAAAAGGAATGGATTTCAAACGCTTCGGTGCGTGCTGACACCTTGTTGGAAAACTTAGTATCGACACATGAGGCAACTTCTTTGCTGATTGATCGTATCCAGGATCTAGCATCCAATTGGGAAGAGGTGGATGAAATTCAGAATGAAATACTCCCTCATCTGAAGGTTATCTGAGGCATGTCAAAGAGAAGCTTAGTGGATGCAGGCATCATATAGATAGGAGACAGGTACGACTTCGGCACGTGGTACTATACTCTGGTCACTCGGATTGAGGTTCTGAAGAAATCCGAGACCAAGTGTTTTGAGACAGAGGCAAGTGTTAGAGAGATCCTGGGCAAGGTATTCCATGTGGCGTCAGAAATCTGGAAGAAGGGAAGCCTAAGGGAGAAGCATGTACAAGCAAAGAACCTGAGAGCGAGGATTCAGGCGAGTTTCTTCAGGGGTTTAGGGATGATTGACAAAGGCGATCTTTCAAAGATTGCAAACTTCCTCTCCATCGATGACAACTTCCTCACCCAAGCAGTTGAGTGGGAAGGCATCCTTGCCACATGTGCCGATGATGTGGACCTCATCGACTTCCAGATTGGCGGTTTGCCAAGTGTCACCATGGAGGATGTCAAGCTCATTGTGTCCAGATACGTTGAATCTCTGAAAGAAGAAAGTGGCCACTCACCTCAATAAAATTAGCAGCTGCGCCACTTGTCACTCTTTCATTTGTTTGAACTGATAGTATTTCGGGAAACCCTAATTAGGGTTTAGGACTTTCAATCTTGGCCCTTGATCGTTGTTTAATCTCGGCCATTCATTTATTTTTGAGAACTATATAAGGCTACCTCCTCTCATTTGGAGAGTGTGAGGTTTTTGATGTATTGTTGCTTAAGGTCATTTCCAGATAATATATTGCATGTGCGCTGCTTTGTAATCTCTATTATTTGAATGATTTGCATGGTTTCAATTGCCTCAACACTTAGTTACAATTAATTTAGATTTGCTTTCATTGTTGTTAATTTGAATGAAGGATTTGATAAGTATCAATTGATGGTGTATCTCCGCTCATACTTTTGGTAAATGGATGATTTCCATCCTACCGTGCAAAGTTAGTTTGAGCCCATCCCCTGTGCATCCCAACATCTCGATCATAAGCACAACCCATTGAAGATTGCACCAGCCTTGTGTAGTTGTCCCTAGTGTGGCGAAGCAAGGTTTGGTTTCTCGAGAGCACCCAGTTGATACCGTCTCCCGAATTCGTAGGATTAGATTAGCCTCCTCAAACCCTATCTCTTTTTCTCTTTCTTTTGAAAGTCTAAACCCCAGAAAATTCCCCCCCAAAAAGAAGAGCCTAAAATTGTCAAATCTATCTAAGTTCAACAGTTCAAGATACTTGTCAAACGTAAGTCCCCCTTGAAATTTCAGCATACACTACCCAAGAAGCTATTCCACTAAAGTCGCTTGTTCGCACATATAGACCTTGGAATTAGTAGTGATTTTTCAGGAGAGGATAGAATACCTTCGGGTATCCTATCCTAATGTTTGGTAGATGATAAAACAAACATCAATAGTATCAAAAGGAATTTGGTCTCTATTTCAGGACTAGCTGATCAAGGATATCATGTCACCTTCCATGAAGATAAAGTTCTACTCTGGCCTAAAAACTCTAACATTAAGATTGCTATTCCTATAGGAGCTAGAGATGGTAGTTTTTACAAATTATGTAATACTAAAAAACAAGCACTAAATCATGAAGTATCAAACTCTAATAAAATTTGGCATAGAAGATTAGGACATCTTTGATTTAGTGCCCTACCTTCTATAGGAAAAATTACCACAGGATTACCCAATCTAAAATATGATCATGTTGGAACTTGTAAAGGATGTGCTCTAGGGAAGAACTCAAAAGGGTCCTTTCCCCCAAGTGAACACAAATAAAAAGTTGTACTAGAACTTGTCCAGACTGATTTGTGTGGTCCAATGTCATTACCACCACTAGGGGGATTCTTGTATTACATGATATTTGTTGATGATTACTCTAGGAAAACTTGGATCTATTTCATAAAACTCAAAGAATCAAATGAAGTGTTATTGAAATTTAAAGAATTTAAGGCCCTAGTGGACAATCAAACTAGGAAGAAAATAAAGACTCTAAGATCAAATAATGGGGGTGAATATATCTCTGAAAATTTTAAAGAATTATGCATTTCTGTTGGGATTAAGAGGGAGTGTACTGTACATTATAATCCTCAACAAAATGGAGTTGCAGAAAGAAGTCTATATTCCAGGAGGAAGATCTATTGAAATCAGTAGAGATGTCAAATTTGAAGATGTTGCTACTTATAAACTATCTCTAAGTGCAGAAGATGATCTAACCACAAAATCAGATGAAAATCCTACAATTGAAAATCAGAGGGAGAATAACATAGAAAATCATGAACTTCAATCACCTAATTTCGAGAATGCTGAAAATCCTGACAACAAGAAAAGACCACTATGGGCAAGAAAGATGAATGAAGAAAATAATGTGGAACCCGATGAAATCTTCAAAGAGAATAAGAAAACAAGAAGTCAATCATGCTATGTTGCACTCATGACCGAACTTACAAAATTTGAACCATCAAATGTTGAAGAGGCTTTAACATGTCAAGCTTGGAAAGATGCAATGATTGAGGAATACCAATCTATCTTAAAAAATGATGTCTGGGACATTGTACCTAGACCAAAAGACAAATTAGTTGTATCATCCAAGTGGTTATTCAAAATCAAATATGCACCAGATGGTAGTATTGAAAAACACAAAGTCAGATTCGTTGCCAGGGGGTTCTCTCAAAAGGCTGGAATTGATTACGAAGAAACATTTGCTCCAATTGCCCGATATACTTCTGTAAGAACCATCATTGCCATTGCAACTTCCAAAGGGTGGAAGATATGCCAAATGGACGTGAAGACTGCATTTTTGAATGGTGTTATTGAGGAAGAAGTATATATAGAACAACCTGAAGGCTTTGCTACACATGATAGAAATCTCTATGTGTGTAGACTAAAAAAGCTCTCTACGGTCTTAAGCAAGCTCCTAGGGCATGGTACGAAAGGATAGATAGTTATTTCTCCAAACTAGGATATTCCAAAAATGAAGGAGACTTTAACATATACTTCAAAATATCGAATGGTGACATGTTAATACTTGTTCTCTATGTTGATGACTTGTTGATAACAGGAGAAGATCACCTCATTGCAAAATGCAAACAAGATCTTGTGGCTGAATTCGATATGAAGGATCTAGGTCTACTGCACTATTTTCTGGGCCTAGAAGTATGGCAAAAAGAGAATTATATTTTCCTGAATCAAGGAAAATATGCCACTGATATCCTGACCAGATTTGGTATGGTAGATTGTAAGCCTCTATCCATTCCAATGGAAACAAATCTTCATAAGCTCAAAAGTGAAGCAACAAATTCAGAACCTACAGATCCAACATACTATAGACAAATTATTGGATCTCTTATGTACCTGGTAAACACCCACCTTGATATTTGTTACACTACCAATGTGTTAAGTCATTTCATGTGCGAACCTAAGAAGATTCACCTAATGACTGCTAAGCATATTCTGAGATACTTGCGTGGCACTATTGGACTTGGCCTGAAGTATAAAAATGTCGAGATACAACTCCAAGGGTATTCTGATTCCGACTGGGTAGGAAGTTCCATTGATCGTAAAAGTACAATGAGGTGTTGCTTTAGTCTTGGATCAGCTATGATATCCTGGTTTAGCAGAAAACAATCAGCAGTTGCTCTGAGTTCCACTGAAGCCGAATATATGGCTGCCTCCATGGGAGCACGTGAGGCAGTATGGTTAAGGAAATTGTTAGTTGGACTATTTGGTAAGCCCCTAAACCCCACTGTGATTCACTGTGATAATCAAAGCTGCATCAAACTTTCTGTAAATCCAATTTTTCATAATCGATCCAAGCATATAGAAATCCCATACCATTACATAAGAGATATGGTAGACAGAGATGTCATCAAATTGACCTACATCAGCACTGAAGAGCAAAGTGCTGACATATTCACCAAACCTCTTGCAAAGTTGAAAGTGGAGTACTTTAGAGGTAAACTTGGTATGACTAAATTATAATGGAAATTTCTGATATTAATCTTAATCATATGTAATTGATATATTCATGAATATCTTGAATGCAATATTGCATGTATGTGTTATGTCATGGAAGGTGACGATCTTTCATGTGATGTAAGTGTAAGATCGCTATTGTAAGGTGACGACTTTCACAATAGCCCGATCTGTTATCAAGATTGACTACATTAAGTTGTTGTCCCGGAATGTGCCAGAAATCTTGATACTAAATTTGCTATGATGAGTTATTGAATTGTTATCACTAAATGATTGTTCTGAAATATGTCGTAAATTATGATAACAATCATATCATGATTGACTACATTAATTTGTTGTCCCGTAATGTGCTGGATATCATGATACTAAAATTATTTCACCAGTGATAATGACAATGTTACAATTGTCACTAGAATCAAAGTTGTAATTTGATAAGACTTCAAGTAGTTGTTGTCCCAGAGTGCTGGATATCAGATAATCCATATCTCTATGACATATGAAGTATTTCACTAGTAAGTGTTACTGAGTGAATGATCATGTCAAATGAATGTGTATATCTAGAATGTTGTTCCTTAAAACTTAATTATGAAATTCACTCCTCTTTTTCTAAGAGGGAGTGTTAAGGATATAGCTTCATTCAGATTGAAGCAACTAATATATAACGACATTGAACGAAGGGTCATGTCCCCATAGGGTCATGACTCTACGTGGCATAAGCCATGTAGAAGTCATGCCCCTACGTGGACATGACTCTTCATCCTTTTATTTATAAGCATTGACACTTGCTGTGAACTAAAACCAATAACCATGGTAGTTTCACGAACCAACAAGCTGTCGATATTATCATAGAAGATAAATAGTTATATATATATATATATATATATATATATATATATATATATATATATATATATATATATATATATATATATATATATATATATATATATATATATATATATATATATATATATATATATATATATATATATATATATATATATATAGACACACACACACACACACACACACACACACACACACACACATCGGAGGTAAAACATATTCATTGCAGTGATCTTATTAAAGTCTATCCTCACTACATTTTACCAGACTATTGTATTCTCTATCTCTGATCTAAATTCCTTAGCATGAAGTTCTCCTTAAGACTAGAGAGTACCTTTGATTGGTGCTAAATGTATTATTTAACTACTTAAACATTTAGGTATGCTTGCAAGGAAGAGGTTATGGATGTACCCTATAGTCTAAAAAATGAAGACAATTTTGGATGAAGTGTGAAAATAAGTGTTATACCACCATCCTGCTAGTGGTAATCACTGCACTCGTCTTTCTTGCTTATTTTAAACAAAATATCATAGATAGCCCTCCAAGCACTTATTGACTACCTCAGTTTGTCCATTTGATTGGGGACGATATATTGACATACTAACAAGCTAAGTGCCCAAACATGAGAATAAGTCAATCCAAAAAATACTTGTAAATATAGGATCACAATCACTTAATGACATGCATATAGATTCTTTCTATAATACTTGCTATACTTGGGTGTAACAAAGAAGAATAGTGTGTATATTTAGTGAATTGATCCATGAAAATTATGGTGACATTTTTTCCTTTAGACTTGGGCAAACCAATGTTAAAATCCATAGTCATTTACTCCCACCTTGGGCTTGGAATAAATAAAGGTTGTAGAATACCTAGAGTGTTGATTATCTCCACTTTGTTTTGTTGATATATAATGCATTTTTATTGATTCTATGATAATTATTAACAAATATTGAATGCCCCATCTACTAAAAAGCATGTAGATTTGTTAAAATCTTAAACATAAGGGTTGAGTTCTTACATAGGTACAATCTATCCAAAAAATATCCATGTACCATAGATTATTTTCTTTCCATACAAATTTCTTGTTGGAGTTATTGAGTTAGATGTTAAGTATCCATGTTTGAATCCCGTTCTTTCATGCCTCATCCACCCATTTTTCTTACATGAAAAAGACATACAAACATCAATATGTGGGGTCATCACTCCTAAATAGAGCATCAACCTTTTCTCCAAGAAGTATTTGAGACTATCATGATTTGTCTTTACATTACATTGTCTTCCCATCATATAGCATCCCTATTATTTGACTACATGTAGGATAATTATCATTTTATTCTCATAAACTAGCTTCAACAAATTCTTACCTTTGAGTTGGCAACTCTCAAATGCTAATGGTCTCCCTCTTGCATCTATATTTCTCTTATGTCATGCCCAAAAGCATCACATTCTACAACAAAGGCTTTAGAGAGAAATGGTGTAGATAGAAGTTGAGTTTTGGAAATGGCTTCCTTTAGCTTGCAAGTGCCCTAGTGACTGTGTCATCCTATTGGAAGTTAACAATGTTGTGAGAGTTGTTGCATGCTATCATAATTTTTTATAAATAAATAGTAATAACCAATAAGCCCTAAGAAACCCCATAATTTCTTAAGGATTCTAGACACTTTCCATTCTACTATGGCCTTGATCTTGGGAGGGTCCACATCAACTCCCTCATGCGAAACAATATGACCTAGGTACTCCACCTTTTTGACTCTACAAAAATATTTAATTAGCATAAAATTGACGTTGTTCAAGAATATCCAAAACTTAATTTGTTAGACCCAACCGGTGCTGAGAGGGGAGGGGTGAATCAACACTATACCGATTAATTCAGATTTAACCTTTAATCAAAGTTTCTACTCAAACTTAACACTTATCAGAATAAGCAGCATTAATAAGAAACATGCACACATAAAGTCTATCACACATGAACACCATGGTTTATCTCGTGGAAACCCAAATGGGAGAAAACCATGGTGTGAGTAGAAACTCACAAAATCCACACTCTTCTGGAGTATGCCCGGTGAGGAGCCATCCCTGTTAGGAGATTACAAAGACACTATTAGGTGGCACCCGGTTAAGGGATTTTCTTCAAGGCCTGTTAGAACCTTTACCCTGTTAGAGGTAGCCTTGCTAAAGGACTTAGAATCATCAATTAAGATGTCACCCGGTTACGGGATTTTACAAAGGAACCTATTAAAGTCCACCTGGTTAAGGGATTTTACTGTTGTAGTTATTGGAAAACAACAGAGAGAATGATCTGCTAAAACAACTACTCTTAGCTTAATCAGATCCAATTTAAGCTCTTGGTTTTGACCACCGGTTATGCTTGCTCTACACTCTGCTGGTGCTCTGCACTCCTTCTCCACTCTATACACTATTTGATCTATGCACACTCTCTTCACCACTCTTCTATTCACTTAGCAGTTATGCACTTCTCACCTTGCTGGATCGCCTCTCTTCTCGATTGCACTTAGCAATTTTACGCTAAAAAACTCAATGGTTCTCACTAGAAACCTTTATACCATATTTTGCCAACACACAACTATTGTTTCCTAAATGAATTCGAGCCTAAAACTCGGTAGATTTGAAATTCAAATCTTCCGCACTTTCTCTACGCGCTCTCCATCATTCTTGCCAGCAACTCATCCTTATCTTCCACTACAACTCATAATTTTAGCAACTTCTGAGTCGTGTTCCGACCCTTTTTTTTTTTTTAATGAGAACCGGAAAATCCGCACAAATCTCGCCTTGACTGGTTGTTAACTGCTGTAAACTTCACTAGCGGTTTGTTTGACGATATCTCTCCCTGGTTGACTCACCTTTGGTCATCACATATAACTTGCTCGTCACCGCTTCGAGATTCTCGGTGGAAAGCAACCTTCAACCTGTATTACCGGTTCATCGATGTAATTCTTCATCTTTTGCCACTGGCCGCTGATCATCAAGCAGATTGATCACCTGCCTGTCCAAAATGTTATGGTTATACATAAGACTACTCAACTACAATCTGAGTCACCTCCCGTGACCGCATTATCATTTCAACTAATAGTTTGAGAAACTAATCTCAACACCTATCAGATGCTTGACTGGTCGGTCAGCTACTCTGTATATCCTTCAACCGATTAGTTCTTCGACCAACACACTGCTTAAGTGTGTCAATAATGCATATTAGGGAAGCACCGAATCCTCCATACTGATTGCAGCCATGAGTAAACCATTGAGGTTTGCCACACCTCCTTTCCTATGAGTTTGGCCTTTTTCACCGGTAAGTGTTTGTCATCAATGACAATAGTAACTGATGAACCGGTTGTGCCAACACCATCAATTATGCCAGCATAATTCATATGTTGCAAGTGTTCCACCCAAGTTTTATTATATGCAAAGATGTTATACAAATACCAAAATAAACTTCTTAAGTGGCCTGAAGATGGAGTTCATCAAAATTTGAAAATAGATGGTGCATTTTTTAGGTTAAAAGACATCAAGCACCGAATCCTCCATACTGATTGCAGCCATGAGTAAACCATTGAGGTTTGCCACACCTCCTTTCCTATGAGTTTGGCCTTTTTCACCGGTAAGTGTTTGTCATCAATGACAATAGTAACTGATGAACCGGTTGTGCCAACACCATCAATTATGCCAGCATAATTCATATGTTGCAAGTGTTCCACCCAAGTTTTATTATATGCAAAGATGTTATACAAATACCAAAATAAACTTCTTAAGTGGCCTGAAGATGGAGTTCATCAAAATTTGAAAATAGATGGTGCATTTTTTAGGTTAAAAGACATCACAAAAAAATCACAATGATCCTCATGGGTTCAATAATTGTCTTATGTATATCCTCATCTCTAATTTTAATATGATGATAACCAAAATAAAGGTCAAGTTTGGTAAGATAAACAACACAATTTATCTTATTTAACAAATCATCAATTATTGAAATTGGAAACTTATCTTTTATGGTGTACTTGTTGAGCTTTGTATAGTTGAGACATTTTTTAGATGCCATATTTTTTTGCACAATTACTATGGAGAGGTGTCAGAACTTTTGACTATGCTTGGTAGTAGCTACTTCTTGTATCTCTTGTACCAACTTCTCAATCTCACTTTTCTATACATATGGGTATATGTAGAGCTTGGTGTTGGTCAATTAGCTACCTAATACTAGATGAAAGGCATGACCATGATCTCTTTTAGGAGGAAATCCTTTTGGCATAGCTTGAAAAACTATTTTATACCTATTTACAATTGCTTGCATATTGGTGGTATAGATGCCTTTGACTAATGTACCTCAAATGAAAATAATTGAGCCACAAATATGTCAATCCCCTTTTAAACATTTTTTGCATTTGATGAGAAATTACCATATGCGGAGAATTTATACATAATGCTCATATTTTGAATATCTTTCCTTTTAAGTGAGAATAAATGAATAGATCCTAAAAGATTATCCCATTTGTTCCAATATAGTAAGCTTTCAAACTTGCAAAATAATTTCTATTGCACCCAACAAGATAACAAACATAGAGAAATGTAGTTTGGATTCTCCTAAGGCAAGCTTAATGTAATGGCATTTCATTGAACAACTAATAGTTCCCCCATATGCAACCATGACCTAAAATGTTGATTCCAAATAGATAAAATAATTCAGATGAGTTGCTAACTTCTTGTTGATGAAATTGTGAGTGTTTCATGTTGGGAAAGGTGCATTGTTCACCTTGCATAGTATTATAATATAAAAAATATTATTTGTGGTTTACCTAGGGGATCTAGGGATGCATGCATCACATGGTTAGATAGTTTTGGGGCCAATATATATGTTGCATGTAACATTGAAAAAAATATCTAAAGTATAGGTTGCACATTAGAAAAAATGTTTAATTTAAAAAAAACGGCACTAAAAAGTAAATGAGAACATGGCTTTGTAATTTCATGGTATTAGTTACATGGTTTATATAATATCGCTTGGTGGTTTTGGGCAACTTACCTATAGAAGCAATCACAAAAGTAGTTGTTGAGCCTGGCTACTTTGCTATCATAACCTTTGGTTTGTTGGCTAAGGTTGATTAAGAATCTCTTGTAGGTTGCATATGTGAGAAGAGAAAATATGGATTAGGATGTGTGATTACTTGATTCTCATTTGATTGTTTGCATGAAGTGTAAGTAGAGAGCTTAACATTTTAGAGGTATTCATAGAGATTATAATTTTTGTTCATAGATAATACATTTTAGAGGTATTCATAGAGATTATAATTTTTGTTCATAGATAATACATTAAGTGTGAGTACTTTTGGAGGCTAAGTTTTTCTTGCGTTAGGGTTTTCCAAAACTACATCTTATGTCATGTTGATGATATTTTTGTTATTTTTTTACATTGTGGATTTTGAATATTTGTTTGCACATTTTATCTCATGGGAATATGTAAAAATGGTTCATTATGATTGTAATTTTTTTAAATTTGACATCAGAGCTTGGTTTTGTGCAAGCTTACCTATAGAAGCAATCACAAAATTAGCTGTTGAGGTTGGATATTTTGGCTATAATAACCTTTGGTTTTTTGGCTAAGGTTGATTAAGCATCTCTTGTAGGTTGTATATGTGTGAAGGGAAACAATGGATTAGGATGTGTGATTACATAATTCTCATTTGCTTGTTTGCATGAAGTGCATTAGAGATCTTAACGTCTTAGAGGTATTCATAGAGATTATAATTTTTGGGTTACATATGTGTTTGTATACTTGGGTTGTTGTAAATATGGGGTTTAATGAATATTTGGCAAATGGGTTTTCTATTAGACTTTTTTTGTGAGGGTTTTGGGGTGATATTTTGTTGTAGACCTCCTAGAAAAAAATAAACCTCAATATTGAGTCAAGAAGGCCCCCCAAAAATTATATTTTCATATATAACATGACCATATTTGGAAATAAAAAATTTTGCCCATTTTTAGGCCATGTAGACTCTCGCAAAAAATATTTCATGTGGTTAGTAGAATTGTAGGTCATAGAGAATATTCCTTATGTGCTAGCAATCCTCAATTTCAAGGTAGTTAGGAAAAAATGTTGCATAGAGGTGACATGTTTGTACATAAGGTCTACAAATATTTTAAAAAGTTTCTTGCACGGGGTTGTGCATGCCTACCCCTTGGTCATATAGGGGATCAATAGCTACCACGAGCCAAGATTAGCCCTTAATCATGGCTAACCTACAAGGGTTACACCTAGTGCTACTAGAAAAGGAATACCTAATAGCCACCCATGTTCTATTTTGATGTCATAAGGGGGAATTTTTTTTTGGAGATCATAACTTTCACTTTTGGAGTCAAATTTTAAACTTTTTATGGTTAATGGAATGCTCTTTCTGAGTACTACATTTTGGTACTAGTGGTCTTTCTAAAATTTTCAATGTTGGATAGATAATTAAGTAGTTGGAAGCTAATTTTACTTTCATTGCTTTGATAGGTCATATCTTGTAGATACAATGTCTAATTCTGGACTCATTATAAGAGACAAAGGCCATTTTTGAGCACTTCATAGTGAATTAGGTTTGGAGATCTTTCTATGCGATTTTTTCACTTACATTTATATTTGAGCTATTTATTAGTTCTTTTGATTGTAGTAATTTGTGAGTTTGCATAAAATCAAATCTAATAATGATTTAATGTTTGACTCATAATTTTATATAGATGATTATCTTTGATTATCCTTGTTTGATATGGTTACTAACATAGAGTTGAATCTGTATGTTGCATTCTAATATCCATAATTTGCGCAATGTTGTAGACTATCTATAATTGCATGTTTCATATATAAATTGAATACAAGTTGTCTATACCCATAGATATTTTAGTGTGGATATAGATTTTATTCCGGTGACATATTTGGTGACTTATTTTATTGGTTTGATTGTCATTATGATGTAGAGAGAGATGATGTTACTTGATACAATTATGTTGTTGGAACTAGACTTGTTTACTATATGGTACATACATGTGAGACTTGGTGGGAGTTTGATGCAGGTTTATTTGGTGGTGATCATGGTGTCATGGAGGTTCCTTGTATCCTTGAAACATTGGCATGGAATGATTATTTATGTAGATGCATAATTGGTGGTGTTGGGTTGATTCTTGATTGTAGGTGGTGATGTATCTTCTTAATTAAAAAATTATTGCTTTACTTTACCCTTTAAGAGCTTTTGATGTTACAATTGAATTTTTTGGTTGGTTGGGTCCATGGATGATCTCCATTTAGGAGATAATTATCATGATCTCATGGATAGAATGCTTACATTATTTAGTGGGAGCTTTTGATAGTATGTTTTGGTGGTGGTGTATCTTCTTAATTTGGACATCATGGTTTTATTTTGACCTTTTGGTATCTCTTGATGTTGAGTTATTTGATTGTGTTGGAGTCATGGATGATCTTAATTTAGGAGATGTTTATCACAATTTCGTGTGTAGCTTAGTATCACGGTTTAGTGGGAGCTTTGGTAGTGATGTGGATTCATCATTTGGTGATGGATGATCTTTTGTAGTGGCTCTTGGTGTCATGGAGGAGCTCTTGGATCCTTTTTTTGTATGTAGATATGTTTATTTTCATGTTCTTTAGAAATGTTTACAAATTAGTATAATGGAGGACTCTTGGAGTCTTTGGTTGAGTTGTTGGTTATGATTTTTTAGTTTGATTAATGACTCTTGTCTATAGGATGAACATTATTATGTTATAGTGGGATATTGATTGCACATTGGAGTTTTGACATAATACATGTGCACTTGGGAGAAAACATGTTTATTTGAGACATATGATATATTTGGGAGATGTAGATTATAATATCATCAATAGTTCCTTATTCTCAAATTGGATATTTGATAGTGATTTGAATAATTTGATTTATGAGTGGTGTGATTATTTTTCTTGTGCGCTTTTGGTTATCACAGTGTTGCATTGGAGTTTAGTTAGAATGAAATGATCAATTGTACACATGTAAAATTTGGGTGAGGCTAGGAGATCTCTTATTCTTGAAGACCTTGTGTTGACATGGTTACTTAGCATTGTAGTGTTGTAAATTGTACACCTTCATCAGTGTGTCCAATTTTACAATCTCCTAGCACTTATTTTAGTATTTCCCTTTCCTCTATGCATTATGTGACCTTTATTGATTTGAATTGATATTTAGATTAATATTATGGGTCTTATTCTACTTTATTACATCATCACATTCTATTTGGGTCCTTAATTCTAGGTGTGCCCTTTACCATTTTATCCCAATTTATCCTTAATCCTACCCCAATTTCAACTTGCAAAGAACATTCCACATATTTATGCATTATGGTTTGAGCCACTAAGTTGACTTGCATCCCTCAAAAATAAAAAAAATGTTGCCGAGACTAGGTTTCCCTACCCTAGGTTTCACACTCTTTTCCCCCAAATTTTGAGAAGATAAATTGACGGTCTTATTTAATCCAAATTCCACTCTGTGTGAAAATATATCAAATAGAAGCTGGCCTAAAGGTAATTTTAATTATGAAATACCTATATAAGGCATCCCTCTCAATTCATTTTGATGATTTTATCTTATGCTAACATTATTATCCAATTCAAGAGCAATTATTCTTCCTCAAGAGCAGATATGATTTGAGTAACAAACTACATCAATGCATCTTTCATTTATGTTTTATCTATGATTTCATGATGGATTTGTATCATGTTATTGCATCAACACATGGAGGACTTATCCTAAGAACATTGCTTCACCTATTGAAGGTATAACCATCTACAATCAAGCAATTCAATTCTAGATTTAGCCTTGCTCTCAAAAGGCAAGATCTCCAATTTGATTCAATTTCAATTTCAATTTGTTGGTTGAAAATTTTGTACACTTGGGGAAATATACAAAATTGTGGTTTCAACCACAGCACACGAGTAAAAACTCTCCTAATTAAGGGAAGGCTCCCCCTATCTAACTACAAGTTGGAAAATAAAATAGGATGGGACAACAATCTTTCTTCTTTTTTCAAGAAAGACAATATCATTTTCTCTTCACAGAAAATGATAGCAATTGAATATGAACAACAATAACCACTTTTAAGTGAAATAAGAAAAAGGAAATGAAGTTTCCTGAAAGCGCAAAGACTTCCGTCACTTCTTTCAGGACGGGACAACAATATCAAGCTCAAAGACTTGACTATTGGAAGTCATATCTGCCCTTTGCTATACTAAATTTTACAACGAATAAAAGATAACAGCTCAAAGACTAGAATAATCTATTCTTTCAACACAAAGGCAAGAACTAATGTAAGCTCAAAGACTTGTTGCTATTTCTTATCAAACAGTAATTTTCCTCAAGAATAGACACAAGCTCAAAGACTTGCTGCTCCTTCAAGAGAGTTTCCTATTTTAATTAATCTTCTTTACTTGCAGCTCAAAGATTTCAAATCAGATTGGACTGAGCTCCTTTAGAAACACTTTGCATGGAAGAAATAAAAAGATTCAAACTCAAACATGTAGCTCAAAGACTCAAAACTTGAGTGATCCTTCTTTATTATTCTTCAAAACCTTCAATTCACATACATAAGCTCAAAGACTTTTTGCTGTAAATTTGGCAGAGTTTTTGCTTGCTTTCCCAAAAGATAAATATTACAATAAAGCCCTCAAGTATTTATAGAAGAGGAGCCTTGAGAAAAAGGTGGGAGAATCCTAACTAACTTGAGAGATTCTCTCAACCACTAAGACTCATTCAATAACTAACTAAGAGTTACTCCAACTAACTAAGACTTATTCCAACTACAGTCCTAATCGGACACAACTTGTAGTTGCCTTACATGTAATTACAAAAGTGCAAGTAATGTGTAACTTGCATTTTACAAAAAATACTTTTACATTTAACTTGTCAAAACTAAATTACAACTAAAGATTACAAAAGAGGGAAAATTCAACTAAGTATTGAAAAACACTTAAGTTGCATTTTGTGAAGACACAAATCCTTGAAATTTCCGAATGCTCGCTTGTAGTTCCTCAAGATTCGGTTCATGGGTGTTCTTGGCAACAACCATAGTCTTCACAATAGTGTCGTGACAGCGGAGGAGCGCAGAATTGTTTTTATCCAGGATAGATTGGATTTCATGCAGAAAGGCTTGGTGTTTCATCAATGCTTGAATCGAAGTTGCCGAGAATTGTTCGCTCCTCCATTCATTATGAATCCTCATCTGTAAATCAGCAAAAACTTCTTCTGGAATCAGCTCTCCATCCTGATTTACTATGTTGCAAGGGGCCCTTTCACAATGTGAGACAATATCTCAGTAAACTTCACCCCAAAATCTCCTTGCATCACCGATCTCCTCAATGAGGGATTTAAGAACAAGGGTCTTGTTTTCCAGGAGTTCTTCAAATTCCAAGTACATGACCCTGGAAGAGATGATGGCATGCTCCTGCAAAATACTCAGCTATTGTTGGGGCATGGTACACTAGATTGTCAGACTTTTCTCAACACTTTCCAGATTCTTTTTGAAAGTGTTAGAAGTCTGATCTAGTTTCTCCTCAATGGTCTCTAGTTTTGTCTTTTATTACTTGTACACATTGATCATGAAGTTGATCAACTCAGGAATCCAGTGCTTGTACCTTTTGAGCAACCCTTTCCACTCCACGAATCGACTCTTGGGAACCAGAAGAACCTATGGAGTTACTCCCTTCAGCAGCAGGTTTTGTGATTTTATGAATGACTGCCATAAGCTGTCGGTTTTTCTCTTCTAGCCTGTCTTTATTCACTAGAAGCTCATCACACCTTTGCACCAGTGAAGCAACAAAAAACTGAGCATCATGTTTAATGACCTCATGTGTTTGCTTGCCCAACTCTATCCTTGTAACCTTATAATCAGCAGCTGACATTTCATCAAGTGGCTTATCTACAATAGGTTCCACAATTTCAGCTACTTTCATCTTCTTGCTATCAACAGTTACCCTAGAGCCTTCTTAGCAACTTTGGGTCTGGACTGTTTGAGTTGCTGGTAATCAAAGGTATCAGGTGAGATTTCTTGCTTCTTCCTTTTCGGGGTAAAAGAACTAAGCCATGGAGGCAAAGTCAGCAACTCTCTTCCAGTAGTAGCCGTAGGCAAAGGAGAAGCAGTTTCTGTTTGTATCACCGTGGTCATCCTGGGAGGAATATATGTTTGGACAGCGACCACAGTTTGCTCAGTTACCCATGGGCATGAAGATTGCCTCATGAATTCTTCAAAACCAGAAGTGAAAGTATCAATTTCTGATAACTGGATGCAAGCAGGATTATCCTCAGGAACTTTCAACATAGTCTCTTGTTGATGGCCAGGAGATGGCTCGTATGCTGAAATAGGAATTGCATTCTTAGGAGACTCATCCACAAGCAAATCAGGAGGATAAAGAGGCGTCTCAATGGAAATTGGAGGAATGACCTCATGAGGCGAGTCTGAAACTGGAGACTTAGGAGAATCATCAGACTGTTGCCCCTCTTCTGGATTATCCAGATCAATTACTTGTACATGGAATCGTGATTTTTCCTTCCCACGAACAATCGTCTCCTCAGGAGGAAGCATTACTGCACGACTGACTCGTAACTTGATCCTTGTGCCCGAAGATGAAGCACCCTCCTTGTTGTCAATCTGAATCTCAGATTTCCATCCAAGAGGCCCCATAAAATCATCTTCTTTACCAACCTTGATTTTTATAAGTCTAACAGCATTACTTTTCAGCCATGCGTTAGTGTTGGCCAAGATAGGCTGAAATTTGTCAAGGATGGAGATGCACTCCTTGTGTGACTATTGGATCAAAGGAAGTGGAGCTTCCTCAACCCTCCGTGAAGTGTATTCAGGATCAAGTATATGCCCGTCATCAATCATCCCTTGTGGGATATCTGCCAAGTTCAAATCAACAATTTGCTCACAGTGAGCCTGCAGTAATCCATCTTCAGAACTTCAGCTTCTGTGCGGAGATCTACCCAAATGTCTTCAATGCGATGAACATGCACAAAGGATTTCTTGATTTTCTCCTTCATTCCTCTATAACCAAAATCAGCTCTAGGTTTAAACCTTTTGAGCTTGATTTCCTGCAATTCAGCCTCCATGGCCTTAGCCTTCACAGATGTGACAAGGGAGTACCAACCAATTTTCAATGGGTTTGTGGTAGAGATCCCCATTCCAACCTTGTGCTTAGCAGACTGAAAAGTGTGAACAACCATGATCTGTCTTCCCAACTCCATAAGAATTATCTTATCGATTGGGTATCTCGAAAGCATGTATGGCTGACCATCATAGCATCCTATCCTCATATAGGTGAAGGTGGGAAATTGCAAAAGCAAACACCCATACTCAGACACCTTGACCCATGCCTCATCTGATACTCTTTTGTTCCTGAGATTTCTGTCAAACTGACACATGAAATATCCGAAGAATGCATCTTGGATCCTTCTAAAATGCAGTCTGCTGGGTCTCAATGGCAACTGGTCATAATATTCCCAAACTGGTATAAGCGAGCGATCACCCTTGGTAGAAAGACCTGGAAAGTGTCTAAGTGATGCTACTAAATATACCAAATAAGAATTCATGAAGAAGGTCATGATGGTAGGAACTGCTGCAAGTTGTTCGCACAAGGCATCGTTGATGACTTCCCCCCATGAAATGTGATGCGATTGTCGTATGAACATAATGAACTGATACATCCATGGCTCAAAGACATTGGAATGCTCAAGGCCCATCATCCTGTTGAGAAGAGTGATGGTGTCTCCTATCTCCCATTTGAAATCGCAGCGGTACAACTTCGCCCACCTTGAGAAGGAAGGTCGTGGCTCTTGAATCCACCTATTGATGTGTCGCTTGCAATCTTTTTCCCTTTTCATATAATACTCTGCTGCACTTTCTTTGGAGATTTCCATATGAACAGGTGCAGGAGGTATTCTGAAGACCTTCTCGATTGTATCCGCATCGAGACAAATTATAGCTTCACCATCATTATTTTTGATGACTCTTGACTCTTTGTCAAAATGATGGGCGCATGCAAGAACGAACTCAGGTTCTAGGGCTGCCACTGGGAAGGAAGATGCATGATGGATATGGCTGTCCAACAACCGCTGCAAGTTATTATCCTGTGGATTCTCTACCCTGTTGACGAATTCTGTCATATCAACGTTCCCTATCTCCGTGTCTCTGATGCGATCCAAAGGAGAAGAAACCTGGGAATGTGCAACCTCATTCTGATATTTGTCATATTTGTATTTCATTTTCTTTGGAGTTGGAGATGCCGACAAATCTGACATTGATTGTGAACCTAGAATGTTGTGATGAAGACTTAAAAGAGTTAAGGCAACATCATAGTCAGCTGCAAATATCATTCTTCCTTCTCCAAATGGGTAAAACTTTGATCCTTGAATTTCACGATTTTGTGAGAGGAAGAGGGGAAATATGTAGAAATGGGAAAATCTTGACTTTGACCAATTTCGGATTTTTGGAGAATTTTCGCAAGTGTACAAGGTGGAAAGGACATACATGCAATCGAGGTTTTAAAACCCGAATACAAGTACACTTGTAAATTCGAAAATGGAGAAATGGACGAAAAATGAGATTTTGACTTGCGGGAAATGACGGAAATGGAAAGTACGGATATGGCGAACATGGATGGATAGAAATGGGAAAATCCGGGAAAGTCATTTTCATGAAAATGGGAATAACTCTTCAACATGTAATCCGGTTTTCAAAACCCGAATTTGCAAGGGAGGGGTATTTCACACTTTTTAACTTGGAATTTTAACCAAAAATGGTTAAATTCCTTAACCGTAGGGGAAGAACAAGAATTTCCAGCGAACTTGTAATCGAGATTAAAAATCCCGAATATAAGTAAAGAGGGAATTTTGGGAAGAACAATGCAATTCAAAAATTGCATACCAAGGGGAAAAATCCTCTCACAAAAACCGATTTTTGGGGGAAGAACAACACATATTTACAAAAATGCAACAAAGAAAACAAGAAAATAATAAAATAAAGGAGAGAAAGGAAATAAGCCATACCTTTCTTGAAAATGCAAATGCTTCTCCAAAAATGCAACAATCCTTGGAATGAAGAAGCAAAATCAATCAATAAACCCAAACCGTAATGCCAAACCCTTAACACGTTTTTGCAAAAAACGTCTTATATGGAAAAACGTGGCAGCAAACAAGAGTAAAATGTCATAGAAAATGCTTGAATACTTCTTAACCCTCAACGCCTTGGTACTCCAAGCCAAAACAATTCATGTCCTTGAAGATTCATGGTATTAAACACTTCCAATATGCAGCCATAATGATTCACGTGGAGGAAAAAATGTGGCAACTATTGCGTATTGGAGGGCATCATTAAATAGCTTGAAACTCCTCCCAAACTCCATGCCTAGGTGAGAGAGGGCAAAACGATTTAGGAGTTTGCAGTTTGTTGAAGATTTAATCCCTCAAAATTTGGCATTAAAGAAAAACATGGTTGCTGATTTAGGGCAAAAAACCAGTCAATGCATCCTCCAAATGTCACGAAAGGTGTCCAAGAATGCATGAAAATATGATGCAAACCAAAACGCCGCCTCCCTCCAACAATCTCTCCACAAAATTTGCCTTGAAATGGTCAAAAATTGTTTTTCCTTGCATTTCGAGTTTTTTGGAGCAAAAGACAAGTTCGAATTTGCATAAGGGAATGCAAATCGGGTTTTTGGGAGATAATGACAAGTTTTAATTTCACTTTTTCCACTTACAAGCCAAAATCGGGTTTTTTGGAGCAAACTACAAGTTTTATTTTTGCTTTTTCACTTGCCAAGCCAAAATCGGGTTTTTTTAGACAAACTGCAAGTTTTAATATTGTCAAAAATGCACTTGCAAGGCAAAATCGGGTTTTTTGGAGAGGAATACAAGTTTTATTTACTTGTAAAAGGGAAATAAAATCCCTACAACAAGTTAGAAATACTTGCACATATGTAATGGGGATTTAAAATCCCTATTACATGTAAAAACCATTAAAGTAGGGGTTTTTAGACCAAACTGCAAGTTTACTTGTAATTGAGCGAAAAAATCCCTATTTTAACTAAACATGACCAAAAAACAATTAAAAATAACAAAAGAAGGAAGAAAAATTTAAAACAAATTGCAAGTAACATCTTTTAATAAAAATGCACATGTAATAAGCTAAAAATTCCCCTACAACAACCAAAACAATGAATATCATTAAAACTTGCAGTTTGAAGAAAATTCTCCACCTGCAGTCGGGGTTTTAAAACCCGAAATTGAAGGAAAGACATAGCAAACGAACCCAAAATTTGACGAAATTTGAAACGTAGTTCGAAGATAGACTGAGGATTAAGCCAGTCCAAGGATTAGTCAAAATTGTGCCTCGAGAAGCATGCCATAGAGTAAAATTTTTCATTTTTTCACAAAAATTTCATGTAGTGGTCCTTCATTTTTGGAAACAAAAATGAGGACAACACAATTCATTTATAGGGTTAATTACAAACCCAAGGTTTGACCTAAGGTAAACCCCTATCCACAACCCCTTTTCTTTTCTCTCATGTGCAGCTACAAGTACTCGACAGAGGCAGGGGACCTCAAAAGGCATCAAGAGGTTGATACGAACTTGCTCCGACAATATAGACTTGATTTTTATGTACTAGGGTGATAGGGCATCCCTGTTCATGGACCAAGTACTAGGGTACACCATGTTATTCTCATTCACTTGGGCGGACTTCATGAAATTTGTTTCTGTTTGCACTTGAGGTAGGGCGGACTTCAAAACCTTTCCTAACAGCTCCAAGGCGGACTTTGTCATATTCATGACCCTTCTCTTTGGGTGGGGTTGAGGAGACTTGTGCACCATTCTTATCATTGCTTCACACCCCAAGGCGGACTTTGTTGGACTTATTTCAACCTTTATCAAAGATAAAGCGGCCTTTTGAGTGTTGGGAAGCATCATTTATCACCTTGGACGGACTTCATCCATCTTTATGGCTCATTGCTTGAGGACGGAGTTTGCCATCTTTGAACCTTTCATCTGCAGTAGGGCGGACTTTATCATCTTTGAACCTTTCATCTGCAACAAGGCGGACTTTGTTGAAGTTAAGCACTATAGACCTGTAGGTTAGGTGGACTTTCTTGATGTCATGCACCAAGGAGGGCAGACTTTGTTCATCTCTTCATGACCCATTGCCATCACCTTCAAGGCGGACTTTGTTCCTCTTGTGCACCATATTCTTTAACCAAGGGCGGACTTGAATGACTTCTCTCCTTCTTACACATGGCAGACTTTGTTGACTTCTTTGCACTTGGTCTTTGTAGGAGGGCAGACTTTCTCATGTTCACACACCACTTACCATCTCCTTAGGCAGAATTTGTGAGACTTCTGCACTTTTTTATTTGCTTCTTATCTCACCTTAGGGCGGACTTTGGAGGGGTTGATGACACTTTGCCTCAAGGTGGACTTCAAGAGGAACATGATTATGATTTTGCTTTGGACTCACCCCTAGGGCAGACTTTGAGGAACTTGAGAAACCTTAATCTTTCATTGCAAGGCAGACCTTATTTGATCCATGATCTTAGGAGGGTGAACTTTTTTCTTCCTTGCACCATGGCTGTGACCTCCAAACACTTAAAAACTTCCTTCAACTTTGACAAGGCAGACTTTTTGGAGTTAGGCACCCTCACTCATCACCTTGGGCAAACTTTCTTGCCTCCTTGGACCTTCTTCATGGGCGGACTTTGAGAAGGTTTTGGAAACCTTGGAGGGAAGACTTTACTAGCTTCATGCCACATTGCTTGGGCAGACTTTGGAGGGCAGACTTTGTGAGTCTCCATCATGGGGCAGATTTTATCAAACTTGAGAACCATGGAGGGCATACTTTGTTGACTTCCTTGCACCATCTCCATCATCCATAGGGCAGATTTTTGAAGTTCATAACATTTATACCTCACCTTGGGCAGACTTTTTGAAGTTCACACACCACTTTGCTTGGGCGGACTTTTTGGAGCTTGAAGTACCATTGCACTTGCACCTTGGGCAGACTTTGGAGACCATGACCATGCTTCAAGGCAGACTTTGAATGACTTGTGCTCCAATGCTAGGGCGAACTTCGTGAAGTTAGGAATCTTCACTCATCCTTTTGGGCGGACTTTTTCAAGTTCATGACCTTCTCCATCATCCATAGGGCAGAGTTTATAGAGCTTGATCCTTTGGAGGGCGGACTTTTGGAGTTCACCTTCTTGCATGTGGCAGACTTCATCTTACTTAGGTGTTGATGATTGCAAACCAGGGCGGACTTTGAGATGACCATGACCAATGCTTTTGTACCTTGAGGGCGGACTTTTGGAGTTCCTGTCACAACATTAAACACCATTAGCCAGACTTAGAGACATATTTGAAAAACTTTAATAACTTCTTCACTTTTCACCAGATTAGAATGATATTTGAAATCCATACTCAGGTAACCCATCTGAAACATCTTGACCCCTAAAATATAGGAACTTAGCTTTTTGGGTCAAAACTTGAAATTTTTTTGATCGCGATTGATGCAGGTTAGTGGTACTGGTGCAAACCCTAGGTCCCCACTCTGAAAAAGCAAAAAGCAGACATCCCTAAAAAATAGGGAAAACTTTCTAAAAATAGCCATACCGGGGATTGGGCTAAAAATGCCAAAAGCGAAAGTTCCTAAAAAATAGGAAAAAGCAAAAAAAACAAACTTTCTAAAAATAGAAAGTTGTCTGAATCTGTTCAAATCAATTGTGTTCTTCGTCCTTTGGCCTTTCTAGGCACTTTGACGATGTCTAGACCCTTTAGGACTCAAACAGTTCAAAACTTGACAAAACTGAGCAAAACTAAAACGGAAGGCCACGGGACACTTACAAAAACCCTAGAAAGAAGGAAAAAGGGAGGGTCCCCATTTGCAATGGGGTGATGTGTGAAAAAAGGTCACAACAAAGATGAAACACGTTTCTTTTTAAACTGCGCACTATATAATGGCTTTGCATGCAATTATGAAGATATTTGCAAATACAACCTAATATGTTAAGTTTTGAATCAAGGGAACCAAAGGAATCTTGGGAAAAAAAACTCTTAACTAAATTCTCACAGAAACAATCTTCTAAAGCTTAAACAAATAAGAACGCCTTGATAGGTCTTACAAAACATGTTGGCACTGTCATCATCAAACCACTAATGAAACTAAAATTCAAAAACCTGTAGGTATAATTACCTTTACATAAAGAACCCCATCAATTGAAATATCAATCATGTCTTTCGTGCTTGCAGATTGGTCTGGAATTGGAATGGCTTCCTCTTTCAAAGAATGCACATAAGCAATACGATCAACTAGGGGAAAGGACCCAGTAGTTGTGCACCCTAACTTCGCGCTTCTCAAAATCCTACTTGGAAATTTCAAATCACTCCGATTTGTTTACAGCAGCTTACTTGGCAAGTCCCCTGCTTATAACTAAGGTTTCAGGGCCACATCATCTAATATGATGCCACATCAGCATGCTTTTTGCCAAGGTGTCCAAAACAGCCCCCCCAAAAAGTGAGACCAATAGGTGTGCAAAAGAGACCCCAATAGTTGTGCAACTGATATGGCATCACCTGATTGGTTACTTTTTACAATCTTAGTACATTTCTTAACAACTATTGGTACATTTCCTAACAACTGTTGGTACATTTCCCAACAAAAATTGATATTTTTTGTTTCAAACAATAGGTTTTATTTGTTCAATTTTTGGAACAAAAGGTATCAACAACCCTCACAGCAATTGGTACATGCTCAACTACTGGGTCCTTTCCCCTAAAGGTATCAGAACATGAACGCCAAAATAGAGAGTCTTCACATATTTCCCAAATCGCTCAATTATAAAAGCACTCTTTTCAGGCACAATCTTTATACCCGACATAGTGTGTGGTGAGACCCAATGCCTTTGTTGACCAACATTCCAAGAATATAATAGTTAGTTGTTAGTAAAGAGGAGTGCAATTAAATTACAATTGCATATATCATGTCCAATAAGTAAAATGAAAAAAAAAAAAAGAATGCAACTTCCCCACCATTTCATGATAATAACTACTCCATGAAACCATATTTTGATATATATATGAAAACAGAGAAATGGCTAAGTTGAGTGAAACAAAGAAATGGCTTTAGTTTTGGAAACAGAGACGGTATCAGAAATGTGAACCCCCAAATCTCAGGAAATGGGTGAACGTGGAGTTTAAAACTTTAGACATAGAGAATTTTAAACCTGCAGACAAAAGGTTCAAAAATTCAAATTCCCAGAAAATTTTCCAAAGAAAGAATATCAGTAGACTATACTTGGATTAGACTGAAATATAGTTAAAATTCCTAGTGAGAGCATACAGTAGATTAGACTGAAAAATAGTTATAATCATCATTTTTGGCAAATATTTCTTCAGCACAAGTCCATGTCTAACTTGACAACTTCTATCCATTTCTGATGTTTCAAATAACAATGCAACATGCAGTTGTGTTTATCTTGTACTTTGTAAACCTTTCAGCCGTGTCCATATCTTTTGTATCAACTTTTCAGGCCATACTTCTTGACTCTCCCTAAGGATTAATTAAAATGGATTGTTACAGAATGAAAAGACATTAATTAATATTTTTTGGCAAATAAGCCTATGTTAGTGTGAATTTTGAATTCAACCTTTAAACCCAACCTCATCATTACATTTGTGGAGCTTCTAGGTTTGGCTAAGAACCCAATCATAAACCCTACAAAGTTGTAAGTGTTACTCTTTTGCCGCTGCTTCTCTTAGGCATCAATGTATATATGGTGTTTTGTAAAAAGCTAAGCTCAGCCAGTGCTGATTTTCCAACACAGTTATCTCGAAGATCTGCACAGTGCTCTTAAACCCTAGTTTGTTGCATTGATCCGCTAGTTTTGCCTAAGCACAATCACAAACACTAACAGAAGCAGGAAATAAAATGACCATTATGTTGCCTTAACGAATGAGATCTTCACGGGTTAAAGAGTTTGTGCTGGAAGTTCTAATGTCACTAATATGGGCAGGCCCTCGCATTCTAGAGCTAGTAAAACTAGTAGTGCCTGACATGACTACATGGGGTCACTGTTTATTTCATTTTGCATTTGGCTTGTATATAAATTTATGACCATATTAAGTAGGGATATTTATGACTGCATTTTCATTTCAAGGTGCATGGTCTTCTAGCGTCCATGTTGATTCCATGTTTCTTTGTTTTGCACAAATTATATGTCTTCTCTGAAATGCTTTCCTTTTTTGTTTATTGTTGGTGCTAGAAATACTTAGTATTTTGCAGAGAAACGAGAATCGCCAGAAATCGCTGCGTTTGGGCGATTTCCGAGTAGAGTCAGGTTGGGCAAGTCCAGGGGGCTTGGACTTGGACTCGGCCAAGTGTGGGGCCCAAAATCACCCAAACTCAGACTCGGCGATTTTGGTCGAGTTTGGCGAGTCCCGAATCCCAAACTCGGTCGGTGGCATGTAACTTTAAGTTCAAAAAAATACACTTCTAATATGTTTTGAATTGTTTTTTGTTTGTTTATATTATGCTTTGAGCCTAAAAATGAATTTCATTCATTTGGCAAAATAGGAGGAGAAAGATGAGTTGTGAGGAGAAAGAATAGAAAAATAAAACCTGACACCTTTATAAAATAATAGAAGTCTTTTGGCCTCGCAGAGCGCTGCCCCTCAACCCCACCCTGTATCACAACAGGGAGCGCGCTAGGGGCACTGCCCCTTGACCCCAACTTGGGGGCGCTGCCCCCAAACCCCCGTTGTAAAATTAGGGGGGAAAGTGCGATAATAAAAGTAGGGAAATTTTAACCTCCAAGTCTAATTAGGCTCCATTTAACAACATATACTGTCATTTGGTACATCAAGAATTGGAAAGGAAGAGTTTGCATCTCATTTGTTCATATGATGAAATGGATTTTTTATTCCATGAGTTTTGTAATATTGTATGCATTTGACAATATTTATATATCTATGTTTGTTATTTCCTTCAGCTACAATTTGTGTTTATGCTTATGTGATTGATGTATACTTGTGTATGTAATCAAATTAGTTTCTATTTGATGATGTTATTGTGTCTTTAAGGTGTATTTAATAAAGGGTGCATGAAACAAGTTTTAAATCTTTAAAAATCTCTAAATTTCTTGAGTTTTTCACATTGCCGAGTCCAACAGAGTCTGAGCCGAGTTTTTTTTTTGTCAAGTCCAAGTCCTGAGTTGAGTCGACCTCACCGAGTCCCGTTTCTATGGTATTTTGAATAATTGTAATTACACACCAAAGTTGAAATAGGATAACACGTGCTATAATCATAAAGCACATAGATAGCAATAGTTAACATATATAATGTATATTTTGGCTGCACCATGTATTTTAGCACAACAAATAAGAATAGATGATAGCTTTTAGGCAAAGCATGTACTATTGATTGGATCATGTAAAAGTAAGCCTAATATAGTGTCATGCCCTGCTTGGGTCTAGGGCTGACCTAGCGTTTAGGGGGGTTTTAAATTAATTTATATAAAAAAAAATTCTAGCCAACCCTCCTGGTTCTAGCGCCCATGTGAGCAAGGAAAAATAAAAGGACTAATAATAAGATAATACAAAATAAAAATAATAATAAGTTGTCCGACCACCCGTTAATGGGCCTGCTCGAGTTAATCCGGCTGCTGAAGGGAAGAGAGAGTGTGAGTGGGTCCCCCCCGAATGCAGATGGACAAAGATCAACTTTGACAGTGCATCCAGGGGTAACCCGAGACCGTCAAGTGTTGGCTGTGTGGCAAAGAATTCCCTAGGGGTTAGAGTGGGTGGAGGTTGGCAAAGGCTGCCAGATGGACCTAACAACAAAGCCACAGTCAATGCCATCATCTATGACATCTCGCTTAGTTGGAAGATTAATCATGATATTGAAACGATCAGGTCGAGCTTGGCACATTTCGAAGATTTCAAGATATCCCATGTTTTCCAATGTGGCAATACGGAGGCTGATCGATGTGCAAATGAGGCGACGGACTTGGGGGTTGGCGCCATGAGAATTGCAGCGTATGATTAAAAAGTGGTTTCATTGGGCCCTTTTTTGGCCAAAGATATCCGTTATCCTTGAGATGACGAGCATTTATTGTAGGTGATCAAATGAGCTTGGCGGCGGTACGGGGTGACAGTCAGTGGTTTTTTATCCTCCTCCGCGTAGCTGTTAGCTTTCTCGGGCAGGGTGGCAGAGTTTGTGCCAAGGCTATATATGGAGCAAGTTGGAAAGATGGTACATGCATTTAAGAAGTGTAGATGGTGCAGGACTCAAAGATTTTCGGAGGAAGATATGCATTTAATGTGGTTGATATTGTGCCTGGGAAGTTTATCAGCTCTTGGTTATCGGGCGATGCATTTTGAAGGCAATTCAGGAAGTGTTTGTTGTGGTTGTCTTAGTGTTGTCATGGAGACGAATTTTTCCCTCACGGTGTCGCGTCCTATGGTGGCTTTTTGGGGCGCCATTTCGGATGAGCGACTCTCTAATGTATTCAGGTTTGAAGACCAAGACTTCCTCGATAGAGTGATAATTGTTCTTGGAGATGAGTACATACAGGGGGAGTTCAAATATCGTACAAACATGGATATCGTGTCTATGTTTGTTGCATGGGCGTTTGAGCTGGTGGGGGTTGATAGAGCCCATTGGGTAGTATCTAATAGCGTAAAAGAGTACTAGAGGGGTGGATTGGAGAGTTTTATACGGATGGCGCGGGACGGTGAAGGATTTGTGTGCCCGAACGGAGTGTGGTTGCATTCTGGTGAGTTTCTTACCCCCTTGCGACCTTTTCTTCCATGGAGTGCGAATTGTAGCAAGGAAGTTCGCAGAGCGTCGGCCCAAATTGGAATGCATGGGGTGCAGGAGTACATCCGGGCGTGGGAGAAGGCGGAGATTGGCATGGAATTGGAGAAATAGAATCCCTCCACTGCAAGGAGAGTGGGTGAGGATTCTAGTTTGGGCTCTTCACCGAAAAAGAAGCGTGGAAGGCCTCAGGGTTCCAAGAAAAAACAGGGAGGCAAGTCGTTGTGGATTGGCTTCCCCCCGGAAGCTCATGATGATCATGTTGATGAAGAGGACCAATGTGTGCGTGTTTTGGATGGATGAGAGAAAGGCAAGGAGATCATGGTGGTTAGTGCACCACAATAGTTATCTTATATGTTGTTTTTTTATTTCTTAGTCAGGCTTTGTATGTAGTATCAGACTTATTTTGAACTAAGTTGTATGGTGGCTGTTGGGAGGATGGGTTTCTTTTGATTTGAACTTTTAACGTATTTTGGAGACTGTAATTTTTTGAAATATCAATATGAAGTGTCATTTACCGATCGAAAAAAATAAGTTAGCCGAACTGATTGGAAGGGTTGCCCTTTTGGTGAAAAGGCACTCCTGAAGGGTATTAAAGGAAGGCTATTATAATTCATTTGGGCATAAATTCAAGTAAAAAAACAACTCCTATTCAAGAGCAGATTCACAACAGACTTATAAGCAGATTTAAAAGAAGATATATGAGCAGATCATGGGGATTAAGATACAACAATCCATTCGAAAGAAACACCATTGATAAGACTCAGAAGAACAAACCTGAATCAGAATTATGTCAGCATCACAGGCAGATTGTTCAGTAAGCCACTATGGCAAGCTTGGGCAATCAAAAATTTGGATTCTGATTCTTATATCAGAAACATAGTTAATCACATCTTATGAAAGAGCCAATTCAAGAACAACGATCTTATATTTGGAAGTTCAAAAACATATAATTGTACCGATCATTAAGGTAGTGAAACACTGCAATCGCAGTAAATTCTGCATATTAACATATATCATCAGACCACATGTTCATTGTACTTCATATTTGATTTCTCTTGAAAACAATACGTTGAAGTTTACAACAGATTCAAAGGTTATATTATTGCAAAGTAAAGAATCTAACATTCATATAAGACCCACTGATTGAATCTTGTCTGAAGTCATTATACATTTCCAATCAAGTCTATGAGAAGCATAAGCATAATTGTCTCATTAAACTGTAAAGATAGAGGAAATCTTATAAGGGGCATTACAAGTGGTATCCTAGCCTGAGGGAAATTAGTTAATGCAATTAAGTCAACGAGCTTTAAGGGCTATTGAAAGAGAAAGGAAGAAAGCCAATTATGTAATATAGAGGCAATGTTCGACGATGAAACAAAAGGAAATCCAAGTAAGAAAACAAGGCATGATGAGGAAGATCTTAAAAGCATCCAAACAGGAGAAGAAGGGACAATAAACAAATGGAGCTTTGTGGAGGAGCCAATCTAATAATTATGGTGCCCTTACATCCTCAAGATCTATGGGACATATTAAGAAAATGTTTGACGTGTATTGGAGAAACCTTATGACACATCAATGAGTATACAAGAGCAGAAAGATTGGGGTTAGGCCCACTTTCTGACTCGAAATGGATTAGGAGAAGAAGGATTGGGGTTAGGCCCACTTTCTAGCTCGAATTGGAATAGAAGCAAAAGGATTGGGGTTAGGCCCACTTTATTACTTGAAATGGATTAGAAGCAAAAGGATTGGGGTTAGGCCCACTTGATGGCTCGAAATGGATTAGGAGCAGAAGGATTGGGGTTAGGCCCACTTTCTGGATCAAATGGAAAGATAGGGTTAGACCCATTGAAGGGATCTAACAATATGTGTATCTGTTTGTATACTCTGTGACTACATATATTCATGTGTATGCTCTGTGTTTGGTTCACACTTGATATGTTCTAGAGATGTGAATAACTAGAAAGATACAAGTTGCATTTGAGGTCATAGATGTGTGTCATGCTTCTAATCCTCATATTAATATATGTTAAGATCACCATCGCTTTGATGCAGAGAGATATCCAAGATATTGAGCAAACATTGGGTCAACCAAGTGTTACATCCCTCTTGTTCTCTAATACTTTGATATGTTTTTAATGCATAGATATGTGATGTTATTAATATCTTGAACAATGGTTCTGAACGCATATGTGAATGATTTTGTTTGAAAATCATTGTTTTAATGAGCTACTTAATCATGTTTATACATGTTAAATCTAATGATGAGATTTCGGACTAACTATATTGTTTTGACCAAGTGATGCAAGGAAATCCATCATCCTCCGTGAAGTGAAGGAAAGTATCATCGGGAATGGGAGGTAAGCAGGTGATCGGTCAAGTTGCCATCTGAGTTTCCAAACCTGTAAGTGTCGGTCATGTCATGTTTTGTTGATAGAGCCTAAAGATGAAGAGTTGTGTACTAGGTAACTAATTTGATTAACTCTAGTTAGTCAATCAAGTTGTTAGGGTTCCTTCTTATCATGAACTCTTAGTGTTGACTTTAGCTATTGGATAACTAAGCTCATCTAAAATAGCATTGACAATCATTTTGGATTTGAACTTTAATTTAATTAAAATGTATTTGATACATAAATGACTATGAGTGCATACTAAAGGGAGTATATATACACACATGTATATATATGTATATTCGTGTGCAACGTAGTAATGTGACACACACATATATATACATAAGTATATTATGTATCCCACATAGTATACATCATCATCATAAAATATACTTGAGAACTTATTAATGAATTAATACTTGAATATAATGGCTGAAGGCCATGCTCAAATGTGCAAGCAACTATATCATATCAGTCATATATCTTATGAAGAGTAATTTAATACTGACCATATTATTTTCAAGTGGCAATTGACTATAGAGATCAGCCACATCCAATTTTAAAGAAGTAATTTCAAGCCATGCCACGTGGATTATATAATCCAAGGCAGCGATAGTAATATGAAATGCAGTTACTTGTAATCATGACAAGGCAGCACCAATACGTATGGAAACCTATTGATAAACAAAGTCAATATTAAGAGTTTTAATTCATCGCATATAGTAACCAAAGGTTGCTGCCACTATGCTAATAATCTCGAATTTGTTGAAACTCACCAACGTGAGTGAAAGAATCTTCAGCATTCAATATGAAATGCATTTTAATGAAATGGAATTCCTCCAAATGCAGCATAATGACTATAACCACATAATTTTATGGAAAAATATAAAAAGTTGGAATCTGTATGATATATACGAAGGCAAGCTAGTTAATCTAACATACACACACATGAGGGTTAAAAATAAGTTTTTGAGCTCTGCAAAATAGGAAGACGCTAAGTAGAAGCTACGCACTGTCAAGGAATTATACAGAGGCATAGCTAAGAAGAGGTTGGAGAAGCTCACAAGACCAACCATGTTTGCAAGCTATTTGCCAAATTACGCATTCTAATTTCCCCATTGTTTTTGAAATATGGAAAGTAGATAATGAAAATAATTGGCTGTGATGAAAGTGCTTTCATAAGCATAGCCAAATAGCTTCATTAAAGCACATGAATCTTCTATTACACTATAATGTAATCATTTAGTTGTGAAAACTGTAGCATACTTGTTTAATTAAAAGCTATAGCAGTATTGTTCATACCTCGATGATTTTTTCTAGATTAGCAAAGAAAAACGAATAGTCGTTAACAAATATTAATTATACTTTATACTTTCTAAATGCTACAATTGAGTACAATATGTATTCAAAATTCCTCTGTTAGAAGGAAACTTATCGCAATGTAAGTATGATAAACATCTCTAAGCTGAGTGAACAGCTGAAGGTTCTTGACAACCTGAGAAATTGAACAAAGACGTACCTGAAAATGGAAACATAAGTTAAAATCAAGCATAAATATTACCTAAACCTACTCATACAGAAAGAAACATAAATAACTTAACAAGATTCACGAATTGAATTCAGAAATACAAGAGAGAGATTAAATACAAAGTAACATGTATGAAGTAAACAATTATTCAACTCTCTCATATATTGTAAGTCATGTTACAATAACACAGAAGCAAGATAATGGCAGTGAAGTCAATGTCTGAAGACTCATACTCGTAATCACGAGGAGGCAAGTATTCAGCTCATGATCACGAGTGTGGAGCTAGTAACACGTAGACAATTATTATTCAAGTTAGTTAATATGAATTTATTATGCAAGGAAGAAGACTGTAAATCTTGTCACTACAAGTCTACACCTAGAATGGTATAGAGTGGTGTTCAACTTAGAGTCAATGAGTCTCTAAAACATGTCAGTATGCAATCAGCATAAGAGACAAACTTATTGGTCAGTAAGACTAAACCCATATGATGGTTCTAACAGAGTAGGGTGGTGAACATAGACTACACGACTAACTGTGTTTGCAAATGAAAACCTTTGGCCAAGGTGATGCTGCACTAAGCGAGCGTCTGTCAGTTCACATGGTCCAGATACACCACCTAGTCAGAGGTCATGCTAGTTAAGAGGTTCCTATGGTGTGTAATCAACTAGAGTTGTGTAGGGTCAAAACACCAATCTCAGATGGCATTAGACCAATTAACCTGCTTATACCCTTAAGAAGGGCAGGGCCGTTTTCAGTAGAAAGTTGTGTGGGATATCCTCAAGTTGGGTGGTAAATCGCCCTAATGATACTTTCCCTCTTGGTAGACAGTTCACAAGATTAAGGAAACTGATTGGATTACCAAACGTTGTAAACTCTAAACTCCTTTTGTACTTTTATGTTATGTACTTAAAGTTAGATTAGATCTTTTATGATATATGCTCTTTACTCATCCTTGATTAATATTGTCGTTGCTGCTATCTTGTAGAAAGCTTAAATATTTTATTGCACTTGTTTTTAAAAAAAAAAAATTCATATCTCGGTTGTTCTTGTTTTTTAAAACAAAAACTTCATATCTCGGTTGTTCTTGTTTTATCTTTCCATTCTAATTATGGTTCAATTTCTTATTTGTTTAGCTCAGTAGCAGTAGCTTGTTACACCAAGTCAAATAAGGAAGACAAATCTCCAAGGATTAATTTAGGAACACTCATATTGAAAAGAGTTGGTTAAACCCACCATTGTTTGAGGACAAGCAAATTCGGGAAGGGCGGACTATCATGCCCCGCCTGGGTCTAGGGCGAACCTAGAGTTTAGGGGGATTTTAAATTAACTTAAATAAAACATTTTCTGGCCAACCCTCCTGGTTCTAGTGCCCATGTGGGCAAGGAAAAATAAAAGGACTAATAAAAATAATAATAATAATAATAAGTTGGCCAACTTGATTGGAAGGGTTGCCTCTTTTGGTGAAAAGGCACTATTGAAGGGTATAAATGGAAGACTATTATAATTCATTTGGCCATAAATTCAAGGGAAAAAACAACTCCTATTTAAGATCAGATTCGCAGCAGACTTATAAGCAGATTTAAAAGAAGATACATGAGCAGATTATGGGGATTACGATACAACAGTCCATTCAAAAGAAACACCATCGATCAGACTTGGAAGAACAGACCTTAATCAAAATTACGTCAGCATCAGAGATTGTTCAATAAGCCACTACAGCAAGCTTGGGCAATCAAAAATCTGGATTCTGATTCTTATATCAGAAAAATAGTTAATCACATGTTATAAAAGAGCCAATTCAGGCACAGCGATCTTATATTTGGAAGTTCAAAAACATAAAATTGTACCGATCATTAAGGTAGTGAAACACTGCAATCGCAATAAATTCTGCATACATACATGTATCATCAGACCACATGTTCATTGGACTTTACACTTGATTTCTCTTGAAAACAATACGTTGAAGTTTACAACAGATTCAAAGGTTATATTATCGCCGAGAAAAGAATCTAACATTCATATAAGACCCACTGATTGAATCTTGTCTAAAGTCATTATACATTTCTAATCAAGTCCATAAGAAGCATACGCATAATTATCCCATTAAAATGTAAAGATAGGGGAAATCTTATAAGAAGCATAAGCACTCTATGACATTCCTGGCCAGCTACCCATCCATTCCACCCCCCTTCCACCTGCCATCTCTTCAATTGCACCATGATCAGGGAAGCGGTGAGAGTCATGAACAGTAGTAGGGCTGCTAACGAGGAAGGCTTTCAGGCTGAGTTATTCAAGCATGGTGCTATTGTTTTGGGTGCTTACCTCTCCAACCTGTTTAATTAGGTGGTCTGCATGGGATTCCCCCCTTCTTGGTCCCACCACATTATCCAACTGATCCATAAGGCGGGACCTCCATCCGACCCCAGCAATTATAGGAACATCATGGTCGGCCACACCTTCTCCAAGCTTTATGCCATGGTTCTGAATATTCTCCTCTCCAAATAGCTTGATCATCGTCACAATCTTGCTAAGGGGCAAGCAGGTTTCAGGCAAGACTACTAGACCATGGACCACATCTTGACTCTCCGAGCCATCATTGAGGAGTCCCGTCATTGCGCCTCGAAGGTTTATTGCTGCTTTGTGGACTTTCGTAAAGCTTTTGACACTGTTTTGAGGTGGGCCCTCTTCCAGAGGCTGCATGACATTGGTATTTCCGAGACCCTCCTGGTTGCCCCCTCGGGTGAATAACTTATAGCACACAGATAAAACACGTAATGCAAAATAATAATGCCATAGATATCAGACAAGTATAAGAGATGTTATTCCATTCATAATTGTTCTTTTACAAGTTACATTCCGAAGTATATAAAGATGTCGAGGGGGTGCGAGCGCCAACCGTCGCACTGCAACTACCACCCCTCGACTGCCAACTAACCAACACAATTACAACTTAATTAACTAGTTTTATTTCCATGTACAATATTGCCGCCAACATCATCCCCCCCCAAAGAAAAGAAGTCGTCTCCGGATGACTTAACACAAAATAGAGATGACATTAAACAGAACTGTTGACGCCAGTCGAGCCCGAAACTTATACACCTGTTGCGTCCTTGCTTAAAAACCCATTTCTGCTACCATCCTATGCTCAAGTGCGGATTTCACCATTAGTGCTTCCTTTATCACAATCCTCCTGTGCCTAAACCAAACTTGTCTGCAAAACATGCTTTTCAGTCTCAACCTCCATCAACTGCTACTCAAATGATACTGTCTCCCTAGCCAATTTGTCCTCGATAGCCACTGACGTTGCCCTCTCGGCATCCAACTCCTGGGTACGTTGAGCTAAGTCTCACGCTAGTACTGCCTCCAACCTGGTGGTCAGCTCCTCCCGAGCCCTCTCTGCATCCACCAAGGCAACCTCACGTCCAGCCGAGACATACTCCAAGTTCCTCAAAGCGTACCATTCCTGCCTGGAGGTGGCCACAACCCGCTGGCACAAAGGCTAGGAGACACCTCAAATCCTCCATCACACTCCCCAAAGGCTAACAATTGAACTGAATAACTCCCTGGTGTCATACAACTGCGCGGACCTGCAATGCCTTCCCTCAAACTCTATTTGTTCCCAACCTCCAAATTCGTCTCCCTCTATGGCTTATGGCTTCCCCGCCAATGCTTAGCTGTAGGCTTCTTTCTCACAGTACGAACAACCACAACACTTACCGTGACATCTCCAATGCCCTTCGTCCAACTCCAACAAGTGTACTATAGCTCAAAAATAAACTGGGGTCTGCGGGGCCAAGGGGCAGTGCCCCTCGCAAGGTCCGCTGGCGCGCATCATTTCTGTGATATTTTATGATGTCAAAACCCTTCTTCTACACTCCAATATTTTCAATGTCTAGGCTCCAGATGTCATCAAATAATTTTTCAATCTGGGCGTCGTCGTTTTTTTTTTTTGGTTTCCTCTATAATGTCCCCGATGGCACCCCGGCCATACAACCTCTCCCCGTACGGTCAACAACAGCACTGACACCTCCAATCGTACGGCCACCTTCCCGTCATCGAATAATTTTTCAATCTGGTCGTCGTCGTTTTTTTTTTTTTTGTTTCCTCTGTAATGTCCTCGATGGCACCCCGGCCATACAACCTCTCCCCATACGGTCAACAACAGCACTAACACCTCCAATCATACGGCCACCTTCCCGTGCGGTCAACACCCCTCCACCGTACGACTATGTGTTTGTTTGTGCGGGGGTTGCGTGTATGGCTACGTTGCTGTGCGTGGCGGTCCCCTTTTTTTTCCTTGCGTGGCTGTGTTGCGGGGGGTTCCTTTCTTGTTTGCGTTTTACTTTTTTTAATTTATTTTTTTTAAATCCAATTTCCTAATTTAGTTGTCTAGAGAGTCGTCGGCTCGGATCCCCTGTCTCTGGGATCGCCCTTCATCCTTCTCGGTTTTCCTCGCCCAAGAGTCTCCCGCGTTGGTCTTGTGCCTCTCAAGTCGCCTGCTTGGCCTCTCGAGTCCCCTTCCATCCTCTCAGGTGTCCTTCCGACCTCTCGGGTCCCCTGCGCACTTCGCGTGGTAGGGTTTCAATTTGGATCCGTTCGTGGCAAATCTATTTTCAATGGCCATCAGAAGACCTGGAACCACAAATTCTACAAGGACCACAGTCTCCTTCCCGTACATAAGAAGAAGAAGAATAATAAAGATTTTGAAAGCTGCGGCCTTCCACACAGGGTTCCAATCGTTGCTGACACAATTGGTCTTCGGATTATCTACGTCACCGAGGTTTGGGGCGTCTCCCTTCCAATATTCTATGCGTTTGTTACTTGCTCTAGTTCCTCTACTTCGAGCCTGTAGCTCTGGAACATTTCATTATCCTCCATCTGCCAGTGGAAGAGCCCGTTCAATGACCCTGTCTCATCCTCGGAGCACTCTCCTAGTTTGAGAATCCCTTCGTCGTTGGGCTCCCTGCAGCCCCGTCCTTCGTCCCTCGGGTCGCCTTTTCCTTCATCCTCCGATTCCGAAGATGATGCCAGTTCCTCGTCAACAACCTGGGTCCTCAGATCAATGGTGTACTTCCGCCCCCCTTTCTCCATAGAAAAGGTGTTCTTTTTCCAGTCGTGGTTCACCTTTGCTATAACCAGCCACCCTCTGCCTAAGATGGCGTCATACCCCTTCTTCTTGAGTGGGATTACCACAAAATCTAGTATGAAAGGTTGCGTGCCGATGGTGACCGGCTGGGCCATCAGGGTGCCAAGTGGCTTGATGCCATGCTGGTCTGCACCTACCAAGTTGAACGTGGGTGGCCATAATTTTGGCTTCCCCAGCTTCTTCCACGTATCCTCTGGCAGTACATTCACCCCCGAACCTCCATCCACGATGGTGTCTTTGAGGATAGCCCCGAGAATTCCCATCTCTACTACAGCAGGATGCTGACCACTATTTAAGGCCAACAACATTGGGTCAGTCGAGGGGCTGACCGAAACTTCCGCCCGTGTGGCACGCAAAGGTGCCTGCGCAGTGGTTTGTATGGAACTAAAAATGGCGGTTCTTAACTGTGGCATTGTTTCTAGAAGGTCCTTTACCCTTATAGGTACTTCCATCTGCAGTACTTGCCCAATGATGTTATTTTCCGCTTCCGTACGGGATGATGTACTCGCCACCTCGTTGTCCCATCGTTCGGCCGTCATCTCACATTCAATATTGGCCTTTGCCTCCCGTAATCTCTCCTTCTCCGTACGGGGGTCGGGATAAGTGGTTTTTTTCGTCTGGGCGCGGGTGATCGCCAGTACTTCTTTCTCACCAGTCTTCTCAGCCATCTCAATGTTGAGGAGATTAACCCCTACCTGTGGGCAATTTGCGTCCTCATGGTCGCCTGGCCCACACCATCGACAGAGGTGCTGAGGGGTGGCTTCCTTCGAGCAATCACGGGCGAAGTGCCCCCACTGATTACAGGCCCTACATTGGATAATTGGTCGGCCCTTGGTGTCATATTGGATACGGCTTCCGTTATTGTTATTGTTGCTATTCCTTCCGCCACCTCGTCTGTTGTCCCGGTAACCTCCAGATGATGTCGTTGTGTTGGTTTGCTGCACCGTACCCGCTGGTGCGGATGTTGTGGCCTGCTCCGTGAACAACACTTGGCTCATTTGCGTACTTCGGGTTTTCATGTTGTATGGGCACTCCTTGGTGGAGTGTCCCATCACTTGGCAAATCTCGCAGAATGCCTTCTTTGGGCAAGTACCCTTTGTGTGCCCCTCCTCTTTGCACTCAGTGCACCATATGTCCCCTTTGGTCCGTGTTGTGACCATTTCACACATCGCCCCATTTGAAATGGGGACCCCCTCTTTTTGCTCGTTTTTGCTCGCCTTTCGCTTTGCTTTTTAGGATTTTGGTAGTTTGTCAGTTGTCTGGATTTAGGGTCAAGCCTTAGGGTTTCCATTACTGTCTTTTCAGGCCAGAATCCAGTCAGTTTTGAGAGCTTTTTGAGCTTCCTCTCGCAGGATGCAATTTTGAATGAAATGAATTCGCCAAAAATGGTCTATTTTCAATTGGAATTTTTGGGTGCAGAGTCTTAATTTGTCTAAGTGTTGATGATGAAATGTGAATTTTTGTCCAATTGAGTAATTTTGACTAAATTTTGAGTTTTTTGATTTTTGATCCTGGGCATTGGGAATGATTTGTTTTTGCCTTGTGAAGTGATTAAATGTGTGAAAACTTGATATTTTGGCCTGTAGGAGCAAAATCGCTCCTGTCCCTCAGTGAAGGACCGGAGCTCGTTTTCAAAAATCTCACTGTCTCTGCAGGGTCAAGATGAATTTCGAATTGGAAGTGATAGAGAAAGGCGTGATCTTTCCATTGAATATAAATTGAAGAATTTCACGAACACGGAAATGCCCCAGGGAGCAAAATCGCTCCTATCCCTCAGTGAAGGATCGGAGCTCAAAATCAAATATTATTTTGTCCTTGCAGGATTTTAATGACTTGACGATTTGAAGAGGTCCAAGGAGATGTGTTTTATCAAATGAATATAACTTGAAGTGCCGTCGTGAAGGAGAATGACCCAAATATGCAAAATCGCTCCTGTCCCTCAGTCAGGGACCAGGGCGAAAACCATTGTAGCTCCCGTCCCTCTCCCAGGGACCAGAGCAAAATCCTTCATAGGGCATGTTCTGGGCGAAGATCAAGCAAGTTTTACGTTTGAAGGCAAGAAAGGAGGTGAATTGAACCTGTTGAAGACAAATTGAAGATTACCAAACGTCAACAAGGGACCCAAATGCCCAAGTTCGCTCCTGTCCCTCAGTCAGGGACCAGAGCGATTTTTGTCTTAGACAAATCTCTTGCCAGGTTACAATGAATTCCAAGGCATGGATGAATGAAAGGAGGTATGACAAGACCATTGAAGATAAGTTTTGAAGTTCGCAAAGTAAGATGAAGCCTACAAGAGCAAAATCGCTCCTGTCCCTCAGTCAGGGACCAGGGCGATATGGTGATTATGTTGCCTTTTCGCTAAGTTTTAACCTCTCCAAGACGAAGTACAAGGGTGGTGAGGACGTTTTAAGGCATCTCAATGAAACACAAAGTTACGAAGATCACCAAATTGAAGGATTTGCATTAAAATACCCTAATTCGCTCCTGTCCCTCAGGAAGGGACCAGAGCGAAATTCCTATAAGGGCCTAGATTTTGAAAGTTTATCAAGTATTGAGCAACCAAGAAGGATCAAGGGACTACGTTTTACCCAATGAAGGTAATGACAAGTTGAAGAAGGCAAGGACGAGCTCAAAACCTTGAAATTCGCTCCTGTACCTCTCCAAGGGACCAGAGCGATATTTACTATATTTGCCAATTCATGCAAAATTCATGCCAAGTCAAGGTTTTGCGAGGTCACACAAGGTCTAAGGCGTCTTAACAAGATGATATGCAAGGGTTTTAAACGTCAAATGAATACCAATTTGTACAAAGAAGCTATATCGCTCCTGTCCTTTGGACAAGGACCAAAGCGATTTTTATTAAAACCTTCATTTTCCTTCAAATACATGTCAAGGCAGGGTCACACAAGGTCAAGGACGTTATTTGGAAGGCAATGAACGAAGAACAAAGATTGAAAGGTGGTGAATTTAGACCAAGACACAAGGATCGCTCCTGTCCCTCTCCAAGGGACCAGGGCGATGTTTGTTAAGTCACTTGTTATCCGTTGAAGATCACGTCAAGGCAAAGTTGCACAAGGTTTAAAAACATCATTTGGAAGGCGATACAAAGGAGGTGAACGTTAAGATGTTACCAATTTAAGCTTGAAATGGAGAAAACACATGGATCGCTCCTGTCCCTCTCCAAGGGACCAGGGCGATGATCCTCCAAACATCAAAACGCCTTGTAGAAGTCAAGTGAAGCAAGCATAGAGTGAAGAAATAATGTTATTATTCGCCTTATGATGAAAATTGGAGATTAAAGATGCAAGATCTAAGTGAAAACATCTAGATCGCTCCTGTCCCTCTCCAAGGGACCAGGGCGATAATGGTCATAAAGGGCACTCGTCCACACAAGCAAATCAATCAAGCTCGAAGAACCCAACGAAAATGGCAAATTCAACGTGGAGATGAAGACTTGAACGTCAAAAATGCAAGGATCAAGACAAAGTTAATGGATCGCTCCTGTCCCTCAGTCAGGGACCAGGGCAATGAGGTTTGAATCTTCCCACCTTTTCAATTTTGGCGCTAAACAAACATTTTTGAATTTATTTAAATGCTAGAAAAATCGATATTTAATTGAAAGCATTTAAAATTTGCGCTTGATCATTAATTAATTATTATTTTGCCTTGTCAAAAAAATCGAATTTATTAATTAAAAAACGATGGCATTTAATAATTAATTATTAATTAATTTAAAAAATTAAATGAAGCGCTTGGTTTATGGAGGTCGGCCTTTTATTTTTATTTAAAAAATCGTTTTAATTGCCTTATTTTTACAAAGTCGGCCTAAGTGAATTGGTGATATGAGCGCTTATAAAGGGTGGTGAAGATTGTTATTTTCACATTACCATTTTATCCTTCAAGTGCGATTTGAGGAAGACAAAAGGAAGAGTGCGAGTTGTGTTTTAAGGTGCGAATTCAATCAAAGGTGGTGCGAAACTACTATCCAAAGGAGAGGCGAACTTGAAGTTTCACTTGGGCGAATTTGCCAAGGACGTCAAGGGCATATCAAAGGTGGCGAAGGTGCTAACTTGAGGAAAAGACCACGTTGAAGGCCATCTAATATCGATTTTGCCTAGGCGATTTTATTCATTTTGCATTCTAGAGTTAGTTCTCTAGTGAGGTATGGCGATATGGTTTTATTGTTTTAATTTTAATTTTTGATCGTCATTGCTTCAAATTTTGAATTTTGAAATTTTGAATTCCAGCTAGCTCGATCGTTTTTTAGGAAATGATAACTCTAAGACTTATCATGATGTTTCCTAAAATCTATTCTCTAATCTATGTTATATACTGCAAGATCTAGTTTCTCATTGTGAAATGTTGTGTAGGTATGGCGACCCCTAAGGCGGGAGCATCCACCAGTCGTCCAGCTCTCATGAAAGAAGATCAGAAGACCGAAGAAGTGGAGACCAAGATCGTGTCGAAATGGAGCAACATTGGAGATACTAACTTGGGCAACTTCAGCACGAAGAAGTTTCGAGAGGTTCCCTACATTGGCAAGCCATCACCTGTCGCCCGAAGAATAATCGAGAGTGGCATCATTAAGGCGGCCGGCTTCCCTCCAGCAGTACAATGTCATGAGTTGATGATCGAGTGTGCTCGTCATTATGATCCTCAATCCAGAACGATCGTGTCCAAGGAAGGAAACACTTTGGCTTATCTTTCAGAGGAAGCTATAAGTGAGGCTTTCCATCTTCCAGAGCACAGAGATATGGTCTACAAGAGCATAGAAGGAGCCAGGTCAATGTATGAAGATGATCCAGATGCTTGCCTAAGCATCATTAACAAGAACTGGTTACTCAAGAGTCGTCCTCGCCTGAGCAAGGTACCGAACACACCACACAGGATTGATTTCCAGGAGGAGTACAGAGATTTGATTACAATGCTCAACCGAGTCACAGGAGCCCCTCAGGCCTTCTACTTTGAGAAGTGGATGTTCTACTTCATTCAAGTGATAGTTCAGGGTAAAGGAACAATTCATTGGGCTAGAATGATTAGCCATTGCTTGGACGTACAGTTGAGGAGACTCAAGGCTACCAAGTCCTTCCACATGAGTTCATACGTCATCTATGCATTGATAAGGAGTTTTGAGTACGCAGGACTACCTCACAGAGGAGTGATTGGAAGAGGACCCGGCGAGGTCAGAGCTTGTGATTCCTATGCCTACTTGCATCATCCGCCAGGAAGCAACTACAAGTTAGTTAATGATACCTTCACGATGAACATCACAAGGACGTTGCAAGGTGGGATTCACAACAGATTATCTCAGGATGCACAAGAATTGGTGAAGAGGTACGGTGCTTGGTTTATCCAATTTCCGAAGTTCACTTATATCAGAGTTCATGGATGTCCTTCACCTCCATATATGTTGCCAAGATATCCGACAGACAGAATTGTGTTACTTGAGGTAACAAGACAGTTGGCAGCTTATGCGAAGGCATTCAGACACAGACATGGGAATGGAGTTCCAGTACCTATCATTTTGGGCAATTCAGTTGAGGTATGTCCTAATGCTTTAGCCATGGATGACGCAGAGAAGGAGTTAGCCTTGTATTCTTTTTCATCTTTTGCTTTGAGAGAAAGCTTTGATCCACATGGACATTTAGAGGAGACAGTCAGTAGGAAGTTTAAGCATGAGTTTCAGATTGAAGATTTTATGATGAATCTCTTAGACGATCTTGAAGTGAAAAGAAAGATGCATTCTAGATTGCCTTTGGATTTCATCAGGAAATGCAAGATTTACAAAGTGGCCGACCAAGCACAGGACAGTGGCAGACATCTCCAGTCATCCTATGATCGAGAAAGCAAATCAGTAAGGTTAGATTGGAATGAGCCCGAGGTCGTGGATTTAGATGCTTTGATGGCTCCAGTCTTGTCTTGTACTCGCAGATGGGTTGATGTGCAGCATCAGAAGTTGAGAGAGCAAGGCATAGCTATGACTTTCGCTTTGGAAGAGAAACCAGCCGAAGGTGGAGCTAGTGTGAGTGAAGGCAATCCTAATCCTAGAAATTCAGGTGAAGGTAACCTTCGATGTGCCAGTGAGGGCAATCTCCATCCAAGAGGTTCGAAGAGGAAAGAAAGATCAGAAAAGAAGGAATCTTCCAAGAGGAAACAGGGAGTCAATCGTGATCGTTCATCCGGTACATCTTCTAAACCAGAGAAGAGGACACTTCAAGTAGAAGAATCCATGGAGTCGATGGTACAGAATGATAGGCAGGAGGAAGGACAGGCATTGCAAGGGTCACCAGATGGATCTCTCCAGGATTATGAGCTAGATGAAGATAGAGAAGGCAACGAAATAGCATCTCCTCCCAGACAAGAAGAAGTAGTGCATAAGGAAATTCAAGTTCAAGAGACAAGATCGGCCATCCCAGATTGGTTGAAGGAAAGATTAACCAAGGTGATCGTGATAGAGGACGAAGATAATGCAATTGATTTAGAGAGCCTTGTTGGACGTTCTCACGAAGTAACAGAGAAGAGGAAGGCTACCAGGATGTCCAAGATGATTCGAGATGAGACTGGATCCAGAAAATTACAGATAGCTACACCGGCAGTAGACAAGTACGAAGGTGAGATCCTAGCAGAGGAATATGATGTAGAGACATTTGAGCTAGGTCCATCCACAGCTGAGCAGACACTAGATGATGCCACCGATTCATTTGAGGCATTGAAAGACAAGCTTAGAGAAGAAATGGAGAAGAATAGAAAGCTTGAGAGAGAGGTCGGTGCATGGAGGGCATATTTCAGTCATCTCAATGAACCTTTGGGACGTTAGGATCCAGCGAGATCACCTATACAGGCACTTCCCCTTCAATCAATTAATGAGGCAGAAAGATTCAGGAATATGGTCCAGCGTACGAGTACTTGGATGGATAAATCTCATACAGTTGCCATAGAGTTTGTAACAAGGATGATGAAGATTATTCATCAAGCTATCCAGGTTCTTGAGATAATCCACAATTTGATGATAACAGTAGCCGCATTTGCCCATACCAAAGATGTTATCATTCCTGTCTTGAAAGTAATTAGACACACATCAAGGAGGGTCTTAGCACAAGAAAAGATCATGGATGGAGGACCTCACAGTTTGCTTCAGTGGTCAACCTTACTCCATATGAAGAGTGTTCTCTTCGAGGACATCAGTACTAAATGTAGCCAAGTTGAGGAGGTGATCAATCCTATCCAGGACAGAGTATTTGAGGTACTTCGTACCATTCTTGGCAGGAGGATCGAAGTCGAGACAGATGTGGATATGCAGGAATTAGAGGATAGAATCAAGGTCATCTTTTGCAAGGACGCTAATGTTACAGACGAGCAATATGATCAGATGTTTGCCACCATGCTCCTGATTGAAAGAACAAAGGAACTTGAATCTTCATGGGACGCAGCTCTTCTAGATGCATTCGATCAAGTCATCCATTTGGAAGAAAGTATGAAGAATCTTCCCGAGATTCCAATTGCTGAGATCGAAGGAATCGTGTCAAGATTCATTACATATGCTAAAAAAGAGAATTGGAAAGGGAATAAGATTCTAGATGAGAGGTTGTTATAGATGACATGGCATCTTAATTGTCATTGGTTCATGTCTCCTAGGTTTTTGTGCCAAATTTAATATTTGGCTATGCATTTAATATTGTTCAGTAAAAAGGAGGCCATTTGTAACAAACCCTAATTAGGGTTTAGGTGTCATGATCTTGACCGTTGATCTACTTTCAATCTGGACCTTTCATTGTAATTGAGGATGCTATTTATACCCTCATTTTTCATTTCATTGATAATAGAATAGTAATGTAATAGAGAATAGAGATAGTCAAGAGATTTGAGAGATTAGAGTTTAGAAGCAATTTGTTTTTTTGTAGCAAGATTGAGTTTGAGGAAAGGAATTCAAACAATTGTTGTATATGATGACTTTGAAATCAATGAAATATTGAAGTTATGGTGTTTTGTTGCAACCTTCTTGGTTATCTTCATGGTTGTTCAATTTACTTGAATCATGCTCAATCAAAGTAGTGTGTTAATTTGAAGGACATAGTGTGAGACTTGATCTTTGGTAGGATTGATAATCCAAACCACTAGCTTCTTGCTGATTGTAGGAACGCCTTGCGTGGTCGACTGGAGAATACCTGAATCACTTAACCTTCAATCATCATTGTATCTTGGATATGTACCTTCGTGGTAGTGTCTTTGATCTTTGATGCGTTGAAAATCATTTATTACCTTAGAAGATCGCATCAATTTCAATTAAGTTGTTATCTTATGGCAAAATTGAAGTTGGTTGAATCTTACCAAGTCTTGTTCACACGAAGTCACTCTTAGGGTTAGACTAGATTAAACTTCTTTCAAAACCCTATCCTTTTGTTATTTTTTTTGAAAAGCTTCTTAGTTTAGTAAAATTTCAGGCTTTCAGAGCGTAAGACCCCTTGAGGATACAGCAAATCACATCATACCACTGGTGCTTGTCCACACGTAGAGACCCTACTAACCAGAACATTGGAGTCATCCTAACTGATCCTTCATGCGAATCTTCAGCAGTTAGAGACTTTATTCAAGAGAGGATAAGATGCCTTTAGGTATTTTATTCTGTGTATGATTGTGTACAAAATACACGTCAACAGTCCGACTAGTGCTTCTCATTGTTTTGAATTCCCTCCTCATTCGCTCCATGTCTTTCTGGAGCGCTTGCACCCGTTTGCCAGCCTCGCTGTCACTGCTGCTTTCTTGTGACGAGTCATCCTCCTCGGACGAGCTATCCTCCTTCTTTTTCTTCGATGTCTTAGTCTCGCTCTCGAGATCCATCGCTCTATTGTATGCGTCTTCGTACGATGTAGGTGGAACGATTTTCATCTTCCTTCGGAGGGAATGCTTTAGTCCCTCGACGAACCATCGCTTTTTCAACCCATCTGCTGGTTGACTCTCCATTTTTCCCAATAGTTCCTTCAACCGTCGACTATAGGCTCGGACAATCTCGTTCTTGTTCTGCTTCGTTCCATAGATCTCAGTGACTATTTCGTTGTCATCTCTCAGGAGGCGGAACTCTATCCCAAACTCCTTCTTCAGGTCGGGCCATGTGCCGACTTTGGCCTTATCCATGTCTGAGTACCAGTTTATGGCCACTCCCCTTAAAGTTGTTGGGAACTGTGTTACCCATTCGTTTTGGTCGGTAACACCATTTGCTGACCATGTGGTTTCGCACGTTCGATAATGGCGGACGGGATCTTCCTTCCCGTCGCCATTGAACTTCGGCAGTTTCTGTTTACTCCCCATCGATGGGGGTCGTCTTCCTAGAATTGGCTGTGGCTGTGTCTGTGCCCCTGCACCACTCCCTCCAGTCCCTCCGGTGCCGGTGGTGTGTCCTGCGTGGGTGACTGGAGGTACGGTGTTTTGCCTGCCGAGTGTGGCACCTACCGTACGATTATCCTCCCCTTCGTTGTCACCCGCGCCCACTCCTGGCTCCATTTGGTGATCCTCACTTTGTGGTCTAAGGGATAAGTTTCTGAACCGATCCCGGGTCTCTTTGACTAGATCTCTCCTTAACCTTGTTTCCTCCAGAAACTCTTCGTGGCTCCGCACCCTACGGTGATCTGGCGACGTGTAGAAATTTCCGTCGGCTTCTACACCCTCCGTGACACCTCCTTGGTTCCCCTCAGGCCATCCTTCGGCAGGTCGTCCTTCGGCAAGTTGCCTCAGCCTCCATCTCCGTTCTACTCGCTGCTCCAGAATCAAGGCCCTCTGCGCGGCCTCCCACTCGTCTGTTTCTGCTTTTTTTTATTTCTATCTGTATTTAATATATTGGGCATAAATCACTTCCGTACATAGCAAGCACATGCCATGTACACAAAAAAACAAAACTTTTATTATTTTTCCTTTCGGCCACAATTTATCTCAACATTGTGTCGAGATTATTACAGGGTTCAATTTCCCCTTCGCCTCTTGCCACCACGCTCTGTGTCCCACGACGATTTTTCCGTTTGCGCATCGTCAGCCTCTGGGTTAATCTCACTGACGAGTAGGCCCATCGTGTCCGTGCGCCATCCGCGTCTTCCATTCCCGAGTACGTCTAGGCAGTGGCGCCAAATGGTTGCCCCCTCGGGTGAATAACTTACAACACACAGATAAAACATGTAATGCAGAATAATAACGCCATAGATATCAGACAAGTATAAGAGATGTTATTCCATTCATAATTGTTCTTTTGCAAGTTACATTCCGAAGTATATAAAGATGTCGAGGGGGTGCGAGCGCCAACCGTCGCACTGCAACTACCACCCCTCGGCTGCCAACTAACCAGCACAATTACAACTTAATTAACTAGTTTTATTTCCGTGTACAATATTGCCGCCAACACCTCCTAATCGCTATTATAAGACTTTATGAGAGGGTCCTCAACAAGCTCAAAACCCCTATTGGGTTTTCCAGCTTCCTCAGCAGCACCATCGGTGTTATACAAGGCTGCCCCCTGTCCCCTACCTTGTTTGGTATCTACATTGATGAGCTGGAGGATTTCCTCCACGAGCATTTGTTGGAGGGCAATGGGTGCCATTTTCATCAGGTTTTGATCTCTATCCTACTTTTTGCAAATGACATTGTTCTCTTGGCCCCCTCTTGAGGGTCTACAGAGGCAGCTAGATTGTTTGGCCTCTTTTTGTGCCCTGAGACAACTGACAGTTAATCTGGAGAAAACTAAGGTGATGATCTTTAATAGTCTCAAGACCTCTCATCTTCTCATCTCTTTTGGTGATTCTGAGATCGAGATCCTCTCCTCATATGTCTTCCTAGGGGTTAAGTTCTCAGGCCCTCGTTTCAGCATGAGACCTACCATCCAGTCACCCATTAACAAGGGGTATGGTTCTTTGGCCCTTCTTGAGAGGCAATGCTTCCGCCATCACTTCCAAGACACCTCGTCCAAGATGACTCTTTTGGATACTCTCATCTGACCTACTGTCCTTTATGGTTCTGTGGTCTGGGGGCCTTCCCTTTTGGAGTCTGATTGGGTTTGTATCGAGCGGGTCCAGATCCTCCTCCTTCGGCGCATCATCAGATGTGAGCAGTCTACCCCCCACAATATCATTTTGGCTGAGTTTGGTGCCCACCCCTTTAGACTTAAGGCCATCTTCAATCTTATTTGGTTTCCTCACCGTCTTCGTGGTTTTGCGGAATCCAGCACTGGACGTCACAGATACCCCTACCTTGCTTACTGCTCCTCAAAGGCTATCACATCTTCGACCCCTTCTGGGAGAGCTCGTTGTTGGTTCATTGGGGCTTCGACCCTCCTTGGCTCTATCAGGATCGAGATTGATCGTCTCCCCCCCTTCCAGTATTCTCTTGATGCCCCTTACCATCTCCTCCCTTCCAAACAAGAGTTGAACAGATACATCAGAGACGACATTTAGAGACAGTGCATTCATACCACTTGGGTCAACCCCATGGGGGTCTTCACCCCAAGATAGCATTCTACATGGAGCACTTTCTTGAGATGCAGGATGAACTCATTGTTTGTTCCTCATACATTTCTCGCCATTGGTCTCATTCCCTCCGGATCCCCCTTGATTCTTTCAGAGTGGGGTCCCACCGGCTCCGGGTCAAGGTTGATCACCAGTTAGATAGATTAGAGAGAGTTTGCCAGCTTTGCGACATCAGCAAGATCGAGACTAAGGAGAACCTTATCTTCCGGTGTCCTAGTTACTATGAGATCAAAGGGAGGTTCTACTGCCTTTTTAGAGAGACTCAAACTCTCTCCACTTTCTTAAAGTTCACTAACCAGAGATGCCTTGCTCTCTACTTACAGGAGACTCTTAGACTCCGAGATCATTCGCTGCAGCAACCCCCCGCACCCTCCATCTTGCTAGCTCATTACCTCCTTCTCCAAGCTTCACCTCACACACAGTACCAAAAGATAGTTGGTTACCTCTCCCAGCCACTCCAGATCGGTGAAGCCCCGCAGAGCAACCATACATCGGTCCCCTTCCTCCAGTCGGACTCAAATCACTCAAAGGCATCGCCCTACAACTTATCCCTTGGTCTTGAGGTTTTTCTCCAATGCTTCGGCCTCCTAGGGTTTGCTTGGCTAGTTTTTGGCCTCGATGTTGTGGTTGTTTTTTTTGTTTCTTGTGGGCACTGTTTGGTGCCCCTGCTAGTGGCAGCCCTCCTCGTTTGTAACGTCCAGTCCCTTTGATCCGTTTGTGGTCACTTGTTGGACATTAATGAATTTATCTTATCTTATAAGGGACATTAAATATAGATTCAGTTGGCATTGGGAATAAGAACCTACATAAACCCCATGATGTAACCTCTTTGGATATTGAATGAACAAATAGTGAAGTTTTACTCTTTTTGCCATTCAAGTAGCTCTTGCACATGAGTTCTTTTTAGCATAGTTTGCATCCATGCATATGTTACAATGTGTAAGTTAACCAGTGGGTGAAGAACTCAAGCATGAATCAATTGAGAACTATGGATTTTAATGCCAGTATGCAAGAATTGATTCAAGTACTTAGCCAAGGTCAATTGCACCTGCAATAAAATGGCTAATTTGAATTCCATTTCTAGGAGCCTCTTAAGTTTGTTCACTATGAAGTGATGTAATGGAAGATGGTGTGCAGCAAAATTTGAATGTAATTCACAAGAAAGGTTGAGTTCACAAATGCGGAGATACATACAAGTACAAGAGTCAAGGAGTTGTATGAAAGGGAGTTATTTGATCCACTATACAAGGAGTTCTAGGTTGAGTTGCTTAAACATATTTTTGATTGCCTATCAATGTGGATAAAGCAATGGAAGACTAATTATGAAAGGTAGAAGGATTAGACACTAGAGAATATTGGTAGACTACAACACTTAAATATAGTATGGACACACACCATTGGTATCTTTATCAAAAGCACTATTGGCAATTATATTCCTCAGTTCACAATGTCCACTTATTTCTCAAATGAGGAGCCTCTCCATCAGTTCCTACTCCAATTTGGCACAAGTTGTTAAAATAGATTGCTCTTTGGGTCAAGATCCTATTGATAAAAAGTGCAACAAGGCCCTCATTATGGATTATTTGCCTAGTGCGCATCATGTTGAGTGGTGAAGGGCAAAGCTGCCTTAGACCCCAAGGATTAATAGAAAATAATAATGGAGGCAAGCACAGAGAAAGGTATTCATAGACAGTGTTGCATCTTAGGCAAAAATATCTAGAAGGCACGACACACACAAAGGATGTGTGCATTAGAGGAAGTGGCGATGAAGAGCATACATGATGGATAGAGGTTATAAGATTGACCCTAATTAGAGGAAGACTGGAATCTTTCAAGATGGACAACAAATTTTGGAACCTCTCATGGAACCTACTCAAGTAGCACATCTACGTTCAGATGGGAACAATCCAAGCTTCATCCCAAAACCATACCCTATGTGGAATCATTTTTGTAGAAGACTTCATTGACAATGAGGAACACAAGCATTAGCTGGGCACACTCTTAAGTAAGCAATTTAGGTCAGAAGGTAGAGTAGAGAAGGATGGAAATTTTGAAAGGCAAACAGATATTACATCTGATAGAATAGTATATCAGCTTAGAAGCTTTGCATATTCAACTAGCAGATATTAAGATCATATAGTCCAGCAGATAGACAAAGTAGCAAGGGTAGGAAGAGAGAGAGTAGCTTATAGGTGTGAAATTAGGTGATAAGATATGAGCTGACACACGTCGCTTAAGACATTTATTGGAGATGAGGATGCAGCGCATCACTAGAAGGCATGTGAGATCGTATGGCACATGAAGAATGTCATTAATGAGGACTGCAAAAACAGGGTATATGTAGCCGCATTAAGTAGTTGCATACAAGACTAGTTTACCCACCATGATCCTAATGACACCAAAATATGATCTTGATGAATTAGAACAGATTTCCCATCAAAATTTGGTTACCTTGAGATGGCACATCACAATATGGTGGTATTGATGGAGAGAAATTAGCACCTAGGTGAGATGCTCTATAGACATGACCAATAGATTCAAGTAGTTGGTGTCAAAAATAACACATACTATTAGATGACCAAATTCCAAAAGTAGTTTATTAAAGGGCTCACAACATATATCCAATGTGAATTGGCTCAATGCACACTTCCTACACAAAAAGATGTCCTAAAAGTTGCATTGAAACTACAAGCATTGAGCAGACCTCTAGTATATGGCTCTACCACCCAAATTGAGTATCAAAAGAGAAAAATGGACATGCAAACAGAACAAATTGCAAGGGAAATACTAACTAAGCAGAGTTCATGATGCATAGAGAGCCACAATAAAGGGCATATAACTACTAGCAACTCGATGATGAGAGCCCAAGTAATTAATGCTGCAAAGTTCCCTCTAGCTTAGCACATACTTAGTTGCACCTTATGTCACGAACCTCATGAAACTCCAACATGTCCGCTACAACAAAAGTTAAAAGGTTTTGTTGACTATTGGTGTGAGGTTTCAAGCACAATCACCCATTATACTGTCACCTCCAAGGCAGTACATGCCCTACAGAAGTCAAGAGGGAAACAAGTTATGAGCACAACAACAAAGCCCCAACCACAACCACCACAGAATGCACCACATTACCAAGATCCATGTTATCAAGAGCATGGTGGAGGCAGAGGAGGTAATGAAGGAAAGCGTGATAGAGGCATTTATTGCTGCAAATGTGGTGAACTTGAACATACATTGCACAAGTGTGCAAAGATTCATATGTACAATTATTATGATACTAATCAGAAGACAAAGGATTGCTGCTGTAATAGTGGTGTCTTGCAAGAAGCTAGTTCAAATGATTTGTAAAGGAAAGGAACTAGTTGCACAAGTAACACTCCCAACTAAGCTAATTCAAATCCTATATAGGAACGATGTCTGCATTGAAGCCAAATAGTGAGGCCTTCTTAGGGTACACGCACAAATAGAGATCTTAAGACAATCATATATTTTAAGAGCAAATTTAAACATGTGGAGGATCATGAAAAGATGGAACACACAATAAACAAAATGTATCTAGATGCTATGAAAATGTTCCAAGGGGCTTAAATGAGATTGTCATATGGTGTAACTAGCAGCAAGAAGATCTAGCCATTGTGTTTATTGCACCAAGGTGGCATTTTGTTGTAGCTCAAGTATCTACTTGAGAAGCTTGCAGTCACAAAGCAACCTATTGACATGTGTAAAAAACACACAAAGTGCTATACACAAATGAGTCAAGGTATGACTTAAATTACTTTTGACTTTATTAGTGAATTATATTTGTTGTGTGATGTTAGTATCGATACGAGTTCAAAGGTCAATGTGTTGACCAAAGAGGCATGGGTAGAAATGAGCTACCTCGCCTTGTGCCTATCCCCACATGTTTTATATATGGCCGATAAAACATGAGTTCCCATTAGAGATTCTCCAAGACATTGAGGGAAGAATTGAAGACATTAAGTTCATGATTGACTTTGAGGTCATTGAAATGGCAAAGGCAAAAATAAATCCTCAAGTGTTTTGTCAACGATTCTAGTTTGAAGCAAGTTTCACTGTGCAATTCAAAGACATAATCATGAGCTTTGAGATTTGCCATTAAATCCTGCATGAGGTTTTGCTTACGTGGAACCAATCCACATTGAAGATAAAGACCTAAAGGAAATATTGAATGAATTAAATAAATGATCGAAAGATCATTTAAAGAGTCGCAAAACGAATGTTTCTAATATGAAACAATCGTAAAATAGAAACTATCTAATATTTACATTAAATTACATAATTGACCATTAAATAAACATTAAACATATTATTCTACTAAGTACAAAAGATCACATTCAACAGACACATGAGGGCATCTTAACCTGAGAGAGCATCTCAACAACAAATTTGGAGTTGTAGTTGGAATGTTGATTACAGGGTGATTATGAGATTACAAGAAAAGCTCGCAAAAGTGTGTGCCACGCACCACCATACCCATAAAGAAAGGTGTCAATTACACCAAAGAAGTTGCAATGAGTATATATGAAAGTGTGGGTGCACAAGAAGCAAAAGAGAGATTAGCCCTACTCAATCAAAAAGTGGTAATGAAATGGGCAATGGTAGTACAACAATGGGTTCCAATTCAGCATTCAATGCACATGCATGGAGTCCAGCGAAGTGCTAAGGCTAGACCTTACTTCAACAAGTTGTCAAGCCCTTAGAAGTATTGTGTAGCTACAAACTTCTTTCCAAAGGAATGTAACCGATTCCATCTCATTATTTATTCCATACATAATATCCCGATGAGATTGTGAGGGCACCAATCTTCATAAAGGATTCGACTAACCTTAAGCAAGTTTTACTATGCAAGTTTCCAAAACCAAGTGTTATCATATAGAAGAGAAACTTGTTGCATTTTTTTATTTGCAAGGGTATATGGGGACCGTTAGTTGCAAATTGTCATCAACACTTGTGGGTTCATAAGTTTGCAGCAACACTAATAGGTTTGGCACAAGTTTGGTACATTCAGAAAGAAATATGCAAAGAGATCTCTGCATGGGAAAAGCTGCAAAATGACTTTCAGCATACTTTTTTAGTCCTTGATTCAACTCCAAGGGTTAGGTGGGGGCTCTAAATAGCCTCAAGACAATTTGATTCAACGGCCAGACTAAGATTGCAATTATTGTTTAGTAGATGTTAGGAGAGAAAGACTTTGAGACCAAGCTCGGATTTGCATTAGAACAGTAGGTAACAATTCCAATGGTGTGCAAAAAAGGGAAGTGAAATGATACAATTGTGCAAAGTGCAACTGAAGCAGAAATGAACATGCTGCACAACTTACAATTGTAGACCTATAAAAATGTGAGTCGATGGTAAAAGAGACTACAATTGGGGACGTGTTGTGACGTATTCACACATCGCCCCATTGCAAATGGGGACCCCTGCTTTTTGCTTTCTAGGGTTTGTTTTCTAGGTCTTTTAGGGTTTTGTCTATTAGCCTTTGCAGGATGAGTGTTGTCGAGGGGATCATTGGATTACAGGCTTTGCTTGAGCCAGGGTGAGTCCACAGGGCCCCAGAATTAGGGTTTCTTTGAGAGTCTTCCTTAGGGCCTGGTTTTGCTCTCGTTGCTAATTGTGTCTTGCTTTGTGAGTGGATATCATTCTTGAAGGTCCGAGCTAGGTCGAGTTGGTGAGTGATGAAGTCTGGAATGTCATCCTGATCTTCAAATGCCCTGAAATTTTTCTAAGTCTGGAATGTCCTGATCCTGAAATTTGGCTAAGTCTGGAATGTTCTGATCCTGAAATTTGACTAAGTCTGGAAAACTGAAGAATCCTCCAGAAACTAGATTTTGCAATATAACTCATGGAGGTCTGAAACCACTCTCAAACATCCTGAAAGTATATATGGAATATAACTTAAAGTATAAGAAAGAAGAGTCCAAAATGTCAAATTTCGCTCCTGACCCTTCCAAAGGGTCCAAAGCGAATTTCGCTCCTGACCCTTCCAAAGGGTCCAGAGCGAAATTCTCCATAAGACATTCTACTTTGACCAAAACCTAGAACTAAAGCATTCCCAAGCTTGAATGAAGGCAAAAGCACTTGTTTGAATGAAGAAATGCGAAAAAATGAAGTTAGGATCATGGCCTAAGGTGATTTTCGCTCCCGACCCTTCCAAAGGGTCCAGAGCGAAATTCATATTTCCTCTATTTTTCTCCTTAGCTTGACCAAGTTTGTAGACTTTTGGGGCATAATTGAGAAGGTTTGATGCAACTTTGCCTTGGAGAGGAGATTTTAGACCTTGGGATGATGGATTCTAGCCTGGGAGAGGAATTTCACTCCTGACCCTTCCAAAGGGTCCAGAGCGAAAATCCTTATAACTCTCATTTTCCTTCCTTGTTTTGGATGGGCGTTGGTTTATTAGGCTTTGTGTGTGAGTCTTGATGTGTTCTTGCCTTTGAGAGTGTTTGGAAGTTGTGAAAATGAAGGATTTTAGCCAGGAAAGGAAATTTCGCTCCTGACCCTTCCAACCCAAAGGGTCCAGAGCGAAATTCCTTATAAGCCTACTTTTTAACCTTTCTTGGACATGAAACCTTGTTCCTAGGGCAATGAAGGATGAGATTCTACCTTGCAAAGAAGTTTCAAGTTGAAAGAATGTTGATTTTGGGTCAAGAATGAGATTTTCGCTCCTGACCCTTCTAAAGGGTCTAGAGCGAATTTTCTCAAAACCTATCTTTTCCCTCAAATTTATGCCAAGTCTAGTGTGGGTCAAGATTAGAGGTGTCTTTAGGCATGTCCTTGAATGGTCAATAATTATCAATTTTGAAGGAATTGAGCCAAATGATGAAAATCGCTCCTGACCCTTCCAAAGGGTCCAGGGCGAAAATTCTTCAACAACCTATTTCCCCTTGCAAAATCAAGTCAAACTTGGGTTGGACGTGAGAGAAGTGTTTTCTAGCCTTTTGAGGTGAATGCAACTTGAAATGATGGGAATAAGCCTAAATTAAGAAATTCGCTCCTGACCCTTCCAAAGGGTCCAGAGCGAATTTTCTCTAAATCACCTTTTTTCCCAATTTTGTGCCAAGCCAAGTGCTGACTAGGGCGAGTTTTGATGGGAGAGGTCCTCAGGAATGACTTTGACTTAGCAATGATTATCAAACTTGAAGGAATTGAGCCAAAAAGTGATTTTCGCTCCTGACCCTTCCAAAGGGTCCAAAGCGAAAATCTTAAAAACACCTATTTTCCTTGCAAGTCTAGTCAAACATTAGGTTTTCATGGCTTGGATGGGTGCGAGGAGACATGTTCTTGCCTTTTGAAGTTAATTGGTGTTGAAAAATGATGGAAATTAGCCCAAACCAAGGATTTCGCTCCTGACCCTTCCAAAGGGTCCAGAGCGAAAATCTTAGGATCACCTACTTTCTTTGCAAGACAAGTTAAAATTTTGATTTTTATGGCCTAGTTAGGAGTGAGGCAATGTGTCCTTAGTCTTGGAGGTGAATTCAAGTTGAAATGATGGAGGAATGAGCCTAAAACAAGATTTTCGCTCTTGACCCTTCTAAAGGGTTCAGAGCGAAAATCCTAAAACCCATCATTTTCTCTAAAATTTGTGCCAGGTCAAGCTTAGACCTAGGTAAGATAAGCCCTTAAGATTGCCTTTGAATGGATTTTGGCCACCAAAAATGTAGATTTTGAGCTAAGACAAGGATTTCGCTCCTGACCCTTCCAAAGGGTCCAGAGCGAAATCCTAGATAGGTCCTGTTCCTGGCTAAGTTTTTGAGCGAATTCTCCTTTTTGGGCCTTGTGAAGATCAAACCAATGTTGCCAAGTTGGGAAGTGGATTTAATGTGGGGGAGTCCAGATGAATTGAAGTGAAGGAAGTGTAAAATGAAGCCTAAAGAAGGAATTTTGCTCTTGACCCTTCCAGAGGGTCCAGAGCAAAATTTCCAAAATCACCTAGTTTGCCCATGAGGAAGGTCAAGTTGTAGATTCCTAGCCTTTGGTGAGGAGAAGGATAGCGTATGCTTGCCTTGGAAGACATTTTGGAGTAGAGGCATGATGGAATTTGTCCAAAAATGCAAAATTCGCTCCTGACCCTTCCAGAGGGTCTAGGGCGAAATCTTTTGAAACTACTATTTTTCACCTTGTTTGGGCCAGGCAAGGAGCTGGTTGTGAGGTAACGTTGAAAAGAGGTCCAAGTTGGCCAAGAATGCTAATTTCGCTCCTGACCCTTCCAGAGGGTCCAGGGCGAAATTCTTATAGGGCCTGTCCCTGGAAAGAGTTTTGAACTAACTTCATTTTAATATCTTTTGTTGATGATTTAAGGTGTGAAATACTATGTTGAAATGAATTTATTATGTCCTTAATCATCTTTTGATTTGTTTTTGCAGATGAAAGAAGATCAAGCCAAGACAAGGACGACCTTCTCCATTCCAGCATCAACAAGGATGACCTTCTCCGGTCCAGCATCATCAGGGACAACCTCTTCCAATCCAGCATTTGAAGGAAAGGTACACCATCCATCTTGCACATCAAAGACAAACGAGGTTAAAGCAAGGGTCCATTGAAGAAGCTAATAGTTTCAGAAGAGTTAATTAAAGTTAGCTTCTAAACATCACCAAATTGAACATCAACCTAGTGTCGGACAAGGTGGCATCCCAGTCATCACTCCTCCAGTCGGGTTGGTCCACCTCAGCGTGTCCAGATTCAATGTACCTGACTCATGGGAGATGGCACAAACTTCGATGTACCTACCCCGGTTCTCCATTGGTAGAATATTCCAGAGAAGACATGTGTCCAAATAATGCAATTATTTCATTGGTCAGAATTAAGTTTGTTGTAACAAACCCTAATTAGGGTTTTCATTGTAAAATCTCGACCATTGATCTCAAATTGATCTAAGCCATTGAATTATATTGTGGGCACTATATAAGCCTGGCTCTTCATTTTGTAAAGGGGGATAGTTAGTCAATAATAGCTAATAGTTAATAGTTAGTAATAGAGGCCAGAATAGTAGAATAGCAATTAGAGTAGATTAAGAAGAGAAGGCAAGACATTGTTGCCTTAATTGTAAAGACTTCTTTTCATTGAAGATATGGTGGAATATGTTGTTTCTTTGCAATGTGCATGGTCTCTTGTTGAATCTTCATTTTTGATGATAGATGATTAGATTGACTGAAGAAAATTGTTGAATGCACCTGTGTGGAATCTGTCTAGTCCATACCACTAGCCTCTTACTGATGGTAAGTGCGCCCTGCGTGGTCAACTGGCATAAATGAGCTTAATCTTAAATCGTTACACGTCTATTGTTCATGCATTATCTTGAATGGTGATTATTGTCAGATGGTGTACGATTTGAACATATTGGAAGCATCCCTTAGAAGATCGCACTGAGTTGGTGTTGAATTGTTCAACCTGATGGTGAGACCCAGCCCAATAGGACTCCACCTAGTCATTCATCCATTTTCTCGCATTCTAGGTAGTAGAGTAGACATCCCGAACCCTGCATCTTTTGTCATTTGTTTGTCTTCCAGTTAGTTAATAGGACTTGTGATTCCAGGAAATCAGACGTTTAAGTCATTGAGTGTAAGTCCCCTTGTGATTCCAGCAAAATCACATCATACCACGAAGAGCTTATCCACGAGTAGAGATCCTACAAAGCAGAACCTTGGAGTTGCCTCGACTGATCCTTCGGCGAGATCTTCAGCAGTCGAGAACTTTGTTCAAGAGAGGATAAGGTAACTTTTAGGTATTTTATTCTGTGTTTGGTCGTGTACAAAATACACATCAACAGGACGGTGCATTTATTGATGAGCTTAAGAAGGCAGTCTAAGTAAACAAAGGTGATGAAGAGGAACCTGTTGTGCCTTACACACACGCGCCCCATTTTGCTTTAAGCAAAATAGGCACCCCCCTTCTTTTATGTCTTTTAATTTGCTCGTTTGCTTTCTTTTGGTTGATTTCATTTAATCTTTGTTTTAGTTTTGAATTTGGGCCTCATGTTTCTTTTGGGATTTTGCCTTTATTGGACTTTCCGAATTGGTAATTCTAGCATGACTGTGAGGGAAACTTTGAAACTCCGACCCTTTTGTAGAACAAACTTGTTGGGGGTCTGCCAAGTCACCCCTGTCAGACTTTTGGAGTTTGTCATCCCAACATTGCCAAGGATGTGACATCAACTCAACCTTCCTATCAACTCTACATTAATGGTGATTCTCCCACACGTATTGTTTCCCTTTTGTTCTCATTGTTAGGTCATTTTCATCACTTTTCTTTTCATATTTGTCTATACTCATGCTCTAGTGATCTACTTCTTTCCTTACATGACACTGTAATTTGGTGAGATTCTGCCATTTCATAGAGGTGCATCTATTTGCTTGAGTGATTGTGTGTTGGTTCTTGTGTATAGTTCGTGTGTTTTCTATGCATGGATAGGTGCTCACTTTCAAGTTTCGACCTCATCATTTGAGTTCTTAAATGTTCACTAAGTAGGATAGTTCTTAATGTTCACTAAGTAGGATATCCTCCATAGATCATTAATGGTGGCATGGTGAATTTTTCTTTCTTTTGATTTTTGTTTGCTTGTTAAGGGCACTTGTTTTCTTGTTTGCCATTTTCCCTTTCTTTTCTTTTTTTTTTTAATTTTTTTTATGGTTTCTTGTCGTACCCTAGTTGTATGGGATGTTTTCCCACTCAACAAATCCATTGTCAAAATTCAGGAGCAATTTTTTCCTATGATGTCATGCTACATAAGACTTGATGTCAAACATTGAACTTTTGGGCTTTGTCTTAACCATTCCATTTTGGCATGAGTTCCTTCAAATCTTCAAAGCCCAACTCCCATTATTGGAATTTTATCTTTTTTGAAGTCAAGGTTGTCATCCTCCTATTCATGCACTTCTTTATTAGTTTCCCCAGAGTCTGATCCTGAGCTAAATTTTAATGTTTTTTTGTCAAGATCATGATTTTGGGGATGTGCTTATTCTAGCATCCATGTTGTGGTTTCCCCAATGTTCATTCCTCAACTACTTCATTTCACCTCTTCTATTGGGATCACAACTTCAGTCATTTCTTTACTCAAGTACTTGTTTATTAGTTTCCCCAAAGACCAATCACCGACTACTCTAGGTTATATTTTTTTCAAGATTATGAGTTCAGCCATACCCTTGCGTAATGGTTGACTTACTCCAAATCCCCAAACCCCAAAACTTCATGTTGCTTTTATCTTGTGGGTTCAATGTTAGGTTTTCTTTCAATGTAGTTTGAACGATGAAGTGCAATATTTAATAGGAAATATCAACAATTTGAACATTAAGTGTATTAATTATGACTTTGGGAATCACCAACAAGGGTGTAAATGAGATTTTGGCAACATGGTGAGTTAATACAAAGAGATTTACAAAAATCATGGTAATAATGAATTTGATTTGGTAGAAATCCACTAGGGTTGCCAGTCCTATATGTAGTCAAAATTTTATGGTTCACTATGAAGAAATTCAAAGCTTTTGTGAAAAGAATATTATATTGCAATCACAATTTCAATGAAAATATTATTTTAGAGTTTTTCTCCAACTATTGAATTTCAAGTAGATAGTTATTGCACCACAAACCAACATTCTTGATACGACAAATATGGAGTTGATGTGAGTTCCTGATGGCTATTTCAATTTTGAAACCTAAGGCTACTGCCAACATTGCTCAGTGCAAACCAGTGACACAAAGATAACAAGAGTGATAGTGAAGGTGATAAAAAATGATTATGACAACACAACAAGAGAGCAATGAACATGGATTGGTGCTTCTTCCGCTGAAGTATTGAAGTTGAGGAGATTACCATACTTTGGCAACACAAACAACTTGGTCTGTTTTCTAGTTAGCCACTTTCACAATGGAGTTATCTATTTGAAAGAGAATGTACATAATTCCAAAAATCCAAAGAATATATGAGTTAATATCTCTCCTTGGTAATGAGATGTTGGAGCAAGGCATACCTAGATGTGCAAGTCTAGTTGAATTCATGAAGACTAAACTATTGAGAAGAGAAGTAGAAAAATTGGTAGACAAGGGGTGGTAGTTCCAATGATCACGAATCTCTATGTTCATGTAGCACCAAAGGGTATTGGTATGAAGATTTTCAAGAAAGTGTGCCTAGAGTGAATCCCATTTGGCACAACTTATGCATAATTATGAAGGCAAAGGGATAAAATGATCAACAAGGGGCTAGCTAGCTCAACAAAAGATTCTAGTTAGGGGGTTCCACACCATCATGATCAACGCATAGTATTTTGTATTCATCCCAACTACCCACAATTCATTTTGGTGACCATTCTTCTATTGAGAAGGCATTCAAAAACATTCTATGGGTAGATATGTCTAAGACAGAGATATCATTAGCATATTGCTATCATTTTGTTTACTTTAATTAAGTATGCAACATTGAATAGATTGTAATTTGTTCATTTTGTCTATAATTTTTATATTCTTAATTGTTTTTCCTATGGCCATGCTCAGTTGCACTGTACCTAGGATCCAAAATATAATAGTGAACCCCTGTACTCATACATTATCCAAAACTGTTGTTTATATATATCACAAGTATCACAATCAGCACATCCTTCACAGGTATCATGCAACATTCACTCAATGATTGTCCTATGTAATGCCTGTGAGAGTTGAGAAATACAACACCACAGGAGCCCAAATGATCTTTGCAAGCTGAATAACTTGTTACAAGGAGAAGCAAGGAAGCAAATAACAAAAAAACCAATACACAAAAAATATGCTCAAAAAGATGAGAGCTCAGTATTCACAAAATGTGTAATGTGATAATAATACAAAGAAAAGAAAATTAACCTCTAATAGGTCAAGAAACCCTAAAAGGGAAAACCTAGGCTTGCACATAATAATTAATAAAAGAATTAATTATTATGCACCTAATGTTAACTTAAGTGTAAAAAGAGATAATAGGGAACTTAAAGAATTAAACAAATGTTGTTTAATTAATCAAGTAAAGACCCGATTACTCTAACAATGCCCCCATGATCGAAGGAAAGAAATACCCGATCAAGGACGTGAAAGGTCATGACCCCACTCGGGGTAAACACATCAAACAAAGGAGTGCGAATTAACTAACACCCGATAGACAACTAGTCTTAATCATATGATAACAAATGAATACAAACAAAAAAAGGAAACACTGGTAGGAATCAATCAATTTAGTAAATGATTAAATCACATATATAAGTCAGTGATTTAATAATGGTTAAGACAACAGTCAAGGGAAAGATATCTCCTGCTGCTATAACATCAACTCTCCCTCTTAGATAGGGAGGTATCTTTCCATTTATACATGTCATGGAGTCTCTCAACATGACATCCACAATGGCTGCTCCCATTTGTGAAAAGAGTTTATCACGGAGTCACTCAACGTGATGTCTTCATGGAGTCACTCAACGTGATGTCGTCATGGAGTCACTCAACATGATGTGCACCATGGCTACTCCCATGTGTGGAAAGGAACATGCGTACAAGTGCCCATCATGGATTCGCTCAACGTGATGTCATCATGGAGTCTCTCAACACGATGTTCACCATGGCTACTCCCATGAGTGAAAGAACATGAGTACAAAGAACTCATCACGGATTCTCTCGACGTGATGTCGTCATGGAGTCTCTCAACATGACGTCCACCATGGCTACTTCCAAAGGGTGGAAAGACAAGGGCTTTCACCTCAAATTTCTCAGTCATAGAGAAAAATGCATTACAAGGGTTTTCACCTCATACTTCTCCGTCACAGAGAAATATACACTAACAAGGGCTTTCACCTCATACTTCTCTGTCTCAAAGAAATATACACTAACAACAAATCTTTATGATGATGTGGCTCCCTCTAAAGCTCCAAGTACTCACATCAACCTCCTGACCTCCTCATCCAAGTTTGTCTCTGTTGGTTTGTCAGACTCCCTCTGAATGTTAATTCCTCCTCTTTGAAGAAACTGATCGCAATCTGTATAGGCTCTTCCTCTTCGAGAGATGTCTCAACTCAGTCCCATGGCTGTAAGTTGTGTCACATACATTTCTTCAGCCTGCGTGACTTCCTCACAGGATGCAGCAAGCTCTTCCTCCCTTGAATTCCTTATGCAATCTCCCATCACCCTTTTGCTCCTTGATCCGTTTAGAAGCATTTTAAAGAGATTAATAATAGTTCAAGGAATCAAGCTACTCGAAGAGAAATAAATAGACCAATGCTGGAAGCATACATGTTTCACTATTACCAATGTTATTGCGTGAATTTATACTCTACATAAAATTCATGATCATTAATCAAAGGTACAAACAAACAAAGAAATACTTATCTCTTTATTGTCGGTACAACATTGGGCTAGACCTGTAGTTGTGACTCATCTTCGCCACCTTCAGTGTTGCCATCCCATGCAACCAACCTCATATATTCCAAATCAAAAACAATTTCACAAGAAATAGGGATGGATGCATCTAAATTAGCCCGTGTCTACAACACTTTCGTCACTCTCTCTTTCAAATCAATAAGTGCTGCAAGGGCCTATTGTGATGCTCTTTTTTTTCATTTCATCTTCATCTGCATAAATTTACCTGTAAAGGATCTGCCCTTAGGTCTTTAATAGTTTGCAGCCTTAGATCTGCAATACTTTGCCTTCAAGACCTACCCTAGTTCGCCTTTAAGATCTTTAGGTCTACAATATCGATCATTACTGCCATATTGAGCACAGTTTTCCTATGGCATAGCCACCCAGTGGCCAAATCGAATATCCTTCAAGTGAACGTACCCTTGATTGATCACTGGATTCTCAAATAAGATCATTGTGTGTCAAAATCACAATCGCTTTTTGTCACAAACTCATCACTGAATATCACCTTATAACATGAGTCACTTGTCAATTTTGTTGTACTTCTAGAATGCAATTCACTGCCTTAAGCAATATCGATTCTCTGTGTTAATCAAATGCAATGATCAGCACAAAAGTATAGTTGCCACTCTACTTGGTTGAAAGACCTCAAAATTGAATGTGCGACATGGCGCACTGGTCGCAGAGAATCTGGGGCCCTTTGACCAAATGCATAGGTTCAACCACGGTCATAAAGTCGCATTGCTGCCAGTGGTGCTACTGTAGAGATGCGACAGGAGGCAAGGAGGAGGATGCCACCGTTGGTGCAGCCTGAGAGCAACCTCAGCTGCATGGCATCCCTGTTGGGCGCTACCGATGAAGGGCACGACCCTTCTTTTCTCTGGGGAGACTGTCTGGCTCACACCACTGTGATGGGGTGCAAGCATGTGCAAGCCGTCTGGACAAGCCCGTCGATGCTTTGCGAACCTTCGCATGGGATCTTTGCGTGCTTGCTAGGTGCTCTACGTCGTCGTGGGTGCTCTGGCTATCCTTGGTGTCTTCATCCTTCTCAATCAGATGCAGCATAGATATTCAAGAGGAGAATATAATTTGCAGTAGTCTCAAGCTCAAGATCATACATATGTTGTGCAACACATTCTGCCAGTGCAATGTTGCCATAGATTTGGCAAGCACCAAGGAAGGCTCCCCAAACAGAAGAATTTGGCTTTAGTGGCATCATTTTAATAAATTGGTGTGCCTCATCCAAGTGCCCGACACGACCAAGGATGTCAACCATGCAAGCATAGTGTTGAACACAGGGTAAGATGCCATAATCTTTAGTCATTCGTTCGAAGTGTCTCCAACCCTCGTCCACAAGCCCAGAATGAAGTTAAGAAAAAATGCCAAACAATGATGTGGCATGGCATCTTCACTCCACAGGCCACAAAAACTAATTCACAATAGTGTGCATGCGCGCAACGACATATCATGGCCTCTTGAGACTATGAAGGAGATATGTGTCGCAAGCTTTCAATCTCTAATTTATCTGTGATCGAGACAAGGATCAAACCCAACACTAATTATACTTCCTCAATTTAGATAACCACCTTAGGAATATGAAGCTCGATAGATGCCTTGGCAATTATGAACAGAGACATCGAGTTGTGTATAAGCTACAGATCACAGAATACAAAATGAGCCCGATCTAAAAGGAAATGTAGCTACAAACATAGAAGCTCCGAGAGCCTGATAGGTGATGTGTCGTAGCGTGGAAAGCACTTTGTCAATTGGTGCACATTTGCGAATCAGAATTTTGTCTCCTTCGGCATTGACAACTATGGCAAGAAAGACTGCAGATTTCTCGACCAGACAATTCGAGAGGTAAAACCCAGCCATTCAATCTGATGGACTTTACATCAATACACTCCCACTGAGATGAAATGGAGATTGGTGTGAAAGATGTCGAGATTTGACATGGTGTCTCTTCACAGCAAGCCACCAAAACTAAGCTTGTATAGACCTTTCACAACTCATTGCGTGCAGAAATGCAATGAAAAGTATTGATTATAGCTCATGGGAGGAGATTCAAAATAATTGAACAGAGTTCCGTAGCGATGGCCCTCACACCATTGTGTCATTCTTGGTAGTCAACAAACATGCCTATGAATGCTTCCGCAGCGCAACAGATTCTGATAATACCGTGATCATCAACCATTCCTTGATTGAGACCACAAATATGATCGCAAGGATTTTGAACTGCAGACCGGCCCAGAAATGATTTTAGCTCTAATACCATGTTGTTTTTATATATCGCGGGTATCACAATCAGCACATCCTTCACAGGTATCGTGCAACATTCACTCAACGATTGTCCTATGTAATGCCCCCATGATCTAAGGATAGAAACACCCGATCAAGGACGTGAAAGGTCATGACCCCACTCAGGGTAAACACATCAAACAAAGGGGTGCGAATAACTAACACCCGATAGACAACTAGTCTTAATCATACGATAACAAATGAATACAAACAAAAAAGGAAACACAGGTAGGAATCAATCAATTTAGTAAATGATTAAATCACATATATAAGTCAGTGATTTAATAATGGTTAAGACAACAGTCAAGGGAAAGATATCTCCTGCTGCTATAACATCAATAGAAACCATACTGCCAACTTGGCTTATTTAATTGTATCTATAATTGTATTGTACCAAATATTGAAGCTGCAGTGCCCTTTTAGATTCTTTACTGAAAAAATGAAATTATAAATTGCGAAGAAATATAGCCAAGGTAGGGAATATTAGCAACCTCTATATTGCAATGAGCAAGAATGATGGGTCACAAACTTCCATGTTATTAGCAATAATGGGAACAATTTCTAAAAGAATGTGTACTTTGAGCCAAGGTATGGTCTTTACAGTGAGAGCTTTATTGGAAAGTAATTGTGGGAAAGAAAAGCAAATAAATTCATATGATACTTCGAAGGTTATTATTAAAGTAATAGGTCATTAAGAATATGTTGATAATTACCTAAAAAGCAGAACGAGAAAAACCTCATGTTAGATCTCATTGTTAGAGATTCATCTTAACACAAAAAGTGGGCACTTGCTTATGCAAAACATATTGTCTGTAAAATAAAACGTCAATCCATGAAAGAAGCACTTTGACTTATTGTGTTAATTACAATGGTAAGCCTCAATCATACTATTAATTAATAAAAATCCATATTGGGATCCAGCTTCTGATTACTGTATTTTTGTGGGCAATGGATCTTCCTTTTTCATGCTTAAATGTAATTTTTGTAATACCGAACATTGTCATCTAAACATGTTCAGGATTTACTTGCTTTGTATTCTCGCCCTTCCACTCTGTTCCTTTCATTGGCTAGACTCTTCTAATGCCATGTTACTGAATTGATCAGACCCTCCTCCACTAGTTATTTCCTAAACCAATTTGATTCCAATGCTGCACTGAAGAAGAGGAATATGATGAACTGTTCATATAGTTCTTGAGTTTGACTATGATGGTTGATTATTTTTCCTATTTTGAACATATGATATGAGCTTAAATGATATATCTCATCATGACTTCTTCAATATTTTTAATTGTCAATTATCGTAGCGTTATGTTAATTTTTATTTATTTAAACTACATAACATTAATTTTATTGCTAATTTGTTTATTTTATCTATATTTTTTATTATGTTAGTGGATTGTTTAGAATCCCCTCTGTTCCCTGTTTCCTAAATCAGTTTGCTTTGGGGTCTTCTTCTGTAAGAACCTTAAAAGGCCCTCAACTGAGACAACTGACGTTTAACTGAACCTGTTGCGTTTCAAGTGTGTTCTTTGCAAATTTGTAACAGCAAATATAATTTTGACAAACTTAAGCACAAAAAGCAACTATGGGTATTTGCTGTAAATCAATTTATAACTCAACAATACTGATCAAACCCTTATTACATCTGTTCATCATTTATTAATGCTCAATACATAAACAAACAAAGCTAGAGAAGAACTGATAAATACCAGGACATTCTGTTAAAACCCTTATTTCCTTATTGCTGGTCATACATAGTTTTTATGACAGCAAGCTATAATTTATTCCCAATTGACCCGAATCACTTGCATGTTAGCCCGATGGAGAGACATAGGCAAGGCGTCCCTTCTGCTATTCTTTTATATTTTTTTGGTTCCTCCAATATGAAAATTGTAGCCCTTCTGGTGTTTGGCGCTACTTTCCAGGCAGCCGTACAACCACTGATAAAAAATCTCTCATGGATGCCTCTGTTTCCCTCTCGCTGCTGCAGCCTAATACTGGAGAAAAGGCGGTGCCTCTCTAATTAATAAGCACAAACTTGGCTCCTGAATGAAACCAACTAGAAGAGCAAGATCAGTTGATATTTCACAACCTCTGATGCTATTGCACAAGAATCCCACGTTTTCCTGTACCAATACCTCTGATCATTGCAGAAGAATCTTCTGCTGAAACCGTAGGCCAAAACTCCTCTCAGAGCTCCAGAGCAAATTATCCAAAACTTAGCATAATGAAAGAAGACCTAAAATCTTTTTTAATCATCTCCATTTAAGGTTGGCGCGATTCCCAAGAAAGGTGCGATTTGGCCTTTAATAATGTTTTAACTTTTATTATTTATTTTTGACTATTGAAGTGTCAAAAAATAAATCATTTTCCATTTAATATAAAACTGGCCCCATCTGATGAGAAATAGACCCTCACTTAAGTTATAACTTAAAGTGACTTTTAAAACATTAAAACATTAAAGTTCGCCATTTAATATTTAATTAAAATAATTAAATATTAATATCTCTCTAAGTATTCATCAGAAATGTCTGCCGTTTGAACTGGAGACTGCCAAACCATAATCTGTCCTTGCCCAACCTACTGGCTATAAATAACACGACTGCTAAAAATAGAAAGTATCTCAAACGGAGTCCTGGAGACCTCAAACGAAAACCAGACCTGGAGTGCTCGCTTTGAAGATGGTGAATCAAACTCTGGAGGACCCTCTACCCAACCTCATCAGCCTACGAGGATCAGTGATAGGCTAATCTACTCAGCTGACAGATGTCAACTAGAAGGGGACATTACAGTCCACCCCTCCTGAAATTGCTTGTCCTCAAGCAATCTCAACTCCGGATGCTGTAAAATTTCCTTGCTTTCCCACGTAGCATCCTCTACCGGCAAATCCTTCCATTTCACCAGGTATTCTGTGATAGTTCGTCTCCTCAAATTCCTCTCCCTGAACTCAATGATAGCCTCAAGTACGAGTATCAACTTCCCCTCATCATCCAGGGGTGGTAAGACCGTGGAAGGAACAATACGGTTCCCAACGCTTTTTTGAGACGTGACACATGAAACACATTGTGTACTCTGCTATCTGCCAGTAAATCCAACTCATAAGCCACCTCACCTATACGCCTGGTTACTTTGAAAGGGCCATAATATCGAGGCTTGAGCTTCTCTGCTCCACTCCTCCTGAGAGTAGATTGTCGATAAGGCTGCAACATCAAATACACCATGTCTCCTACCTCAAATGACCTTTCTGTCCTCTTTTGATCAACATATTGTTTTTGCTGATTTTGTGCCTTCGCTATATTTTCCTTAAGAGTCTTCACAATGTCCTGACTCTCCTATATCATGTCTCCCCCACTAGGTACCCTATCGTCACTCAACAATAAGTTAATGAGACTAGGAGGTTCATACCCGTACAGTGTTGTAAATGGAGTCATCTGAATGGACATGTGGTGAGTGGTATTGTAACAGTACTCATAGAGGTAAATCCACTTCACCCACGCCTTTTGCTGCCCTAAAATATAGTTCCTGAGGTATCCCTCCATCCATTTGTTAACTATCTCAGTCTAGCCATCAGTCTGAGGGTGGTAACTGGTGCTCAGTGTAAGCTCGGTCCCACAGAGTCTGAAAAGCTCCTACCAAAAGTGGCTCAAAAACCGCGTGTCCCTATCACTGACAATAGTCTGAGGCAACCCATGTAATCTGAATACCTCTCTGAAGAATAACTCTGCTACCTGAATAGCTGAATAAGTGGTGGTGATCGGATAGAAGTGAGCATACTTCGTCAAACGATCCACAACCACAAATATGCAATCACGTCCCTGCGCTCTCGGTAACCCTGTGATGAAATCCATAGACAAACATTCCCACTTCCTGTCAGGAATTGGAAGTGGCTGAAGTAAACCAGCAAGGTATGTATGCTCCTGTTTATTCTGCTGACAAACAGGGCACTCTCTAACATATTGTAGAACATCCGCCTTGAGCCCTTTCCACATGAAGCGCTCACGAACCTGTCTATAGGTTTTGAAAAAACCGGGATGTCCTGCTATCGGTTCATCATGACAAAACCGCAGTACCCTACTCCTCAACTCCGATCCTGGGATCAAGTACACTCTCCCCTTGTAAATGATCAATTCATTTACAACTGTATACCTGTTGTCCACTACTGACCCCTCTATCACACCTACAGCCCAACTATCTTTGGCGTACTCTGCCACTATAATATGCCGCCAATCCTCTGCTATCTGGACCATAGAATTCAGGTGGGGACGACGTGACAAGGCATCTACAACTACATTCTGTGTGCCTTTGATATAGGAAATATCAAAGTTGTAAGCCTGAAGTTTGCTGACCCACTTTTGTTGCCTGTCATTTAAGTCACGCTGCCCAAGGAAATGTCTCAAACTATTGTGGTTAGTCTTAATGCAGAACTTGCTGCCCACTAAGTACTGTCTAAACTTGGTCAGTGCATGCATTATGGCCAACATTTCCTTATCATATATGCTGAAAATTCTCTCAGGTCCACGGAGTTTCCTACTCTCATAAGCAATAGGGTGCTTGTCCTGCATAAGCACCGCCCCAATGCCCTCACCAGAGGCATCACATTGTAACTCAAATGACTTCGAGAAGTCAGGTGTAGCAAGTACTGGACATGAAATCATGAGCTCCTTGAACCTCTCAAAACACTCCTGGGCCTCAGGAGTCCATAAGAAGGCACCCTTTTTCATCAAGTCTGTCAAAGGTGCCGCATGGCGCGAATAACCGTTAACAAAACGGCGGTAGAAACCACATAAGCCCAATAACCCACGCAACTGAGTGAGGTTCACTGGAGTAGGCCAATCTACAATAGCACAGATCTTCTCGGGATCCATCCGCACTCCCTCTGCACTGATAATATGGCCCAAGTACAATAACTCAGTCATTCCAAGGTCACATTTGAATTCCTTGGCATACAAGGACTCCCTGCTCAGAATGCTCAAAACTGTATCTAAGTGACTGAGGTGCTCCTCCCAAGTACGACTGTAAACCAGTATATCATCAAAGAACACCAATACTGATTTCCTCAACTGATGTCTAAAGACTTTGTTCATTGTGGACTGGAAAGTAGCAGGAGCATTGGTTAGCCCAAATGGCATAAACACAAACTCAAAATGTCCATAATGACAACGAAAAGCAGTCTTCTCAATATCCTGCTCACGAACACTAATCTGGTGATAGCCTGATCTCAAATCAATCTTTGAAAAATAACAGGCCCCATGTAATTCATCTATGAGCTCATCAATACGCGGAATGGGATATCTGTTTTTGATCGTCCGCTTATTAAGGACCCTGTAATCAATACACATCCGCAATGTGCCATCCTTCTTCTTCACCAAAACAACTAAAGAAGCAAAGGGGGACTTACTAGGCCGAATATGTCCCATGGCCAGAAGCTCCTGTATGGTTTTCTCTATTTCATCTTTCAGGCGTTTCGGATGTCTATATGGAGTAATCATCACTGGCTTCGCTCCCTCCTCTAGCTCAATGATGTGCTCAAAACCCCTATCTGGTGGCCTCCCTGATGGTATGTCACTGAAAACCTTGCTATGTTTGGTTCTCAATATCTGAATGTCAGGATGATATTCAACTTTTTGAGCATCCTGTTGTATGGGCATGATCATACACTCTGCTGCCCACTCAGTCTGATCATGGCTTACAAGCCTCTCCATCCGCCTGAGTGTAATCATTCTGAAATTGTTGTCCTTAATCGCTTTCAGCACATGTGTTTTCTCATCAATGGTGAAAGACATCTCCATCTTCTGCAAGTCAAGTGTAAACTTGCCTAGTTCATGCAACCACTTCATACCAAGGACCAAATCTGTGTCTCCCATCTGAACCACATAGAAATCAGTTTCGAATTCATAATTGTTTACACGTAATGGGAGTTGTGTAATCATCCTATTACACTTTAAAGTGTAACCATCTGCCACCCTCACACGAATGCCCTCAAACTCCTCTTTTTGGATTCCTCTCTTCTCCACCAACTTGGCATCAATAAAGTTATGTGTGGCTCCGGTATCCAGCAGTGTAATAACTTTCTGACCAGCAAGTACTCCTCTCATTCTAAATGACCCTTCTTGCTGAATACTCGTGAGAAGTGCCTCCTTAAGGTGCTCATCACCTTCTGCATCCATTTTGTCAAGTCTCGGAGGACCCTGTGTGTCATCTTCAGCCTCTAAATTCTCATAACCAGCAGGTTGACCTTCATGACCAGATTCAAAATTTCATAATATGCCCACATTACTCTGTTTGCCCCGCCCTTAAGCCTCAAAGGACAGTCATGGTTGGCATCATATGGACCTTTGCAATAAAAACAGAGTTTCTTTTGCCTTAAATCGTTAAGTGTCTCCTAATCTAAGGGAGGGGCTGCTGGCTTTGGCTTGTAATCATATCTAAAGTCTGATTTTTCTTTTCCTTTGCTGAAATTCCTATTATCTTTGAAAGATGTTGACCCTTTTGACCCAAATTTATTTTGAGTGGCTGTCACATCCATACTCCGTGCCTTTTTAATGGCGAGTAGAAGTGTTGGGGGATCAAATGCCTTTACCCAGCCTCTCAAAGGCTCTATGAGTCCCTCTATAAACAAAACTACTAATCGTTGATTTGGCATGTTATTTACCATGCATGACAACTTCAAAAACTCTTAAACATACACCTCCAAGTTCCTTGTTTGTTTCAATTGTGCTAACTCCCAGAAGTATGACTCAGGGTCTTTCTTATCAAACCTCTCTACTAACAAATCAGCGAACTCCTGGTAGGTGGTAATCTCATCATGTTGGAGAGTGATGAGTCCATTATGCCACCACTCATGTGCAGTACCGTCCAAGTGTAAGGTTGCAAACTTAATTGCATCCCTTTCAATCATGGGTCTCAGTGTGAAGTATGTATCCAGTTTATGGATCCAAGATCTAGTTGTAACTGCACCGCTACCATCATAATAAGGTAGAGTGAGCTTGCTTGTGGCAAACTCAAGATCTCTATGTTAGAAACGAAGCCTCCTCTCTTGCCTGCTTCTCTCTACCTCCCGTTTTTGCCTCATGAATTGATCAAAATTCAGATTCTGCCTTACATCAAGTGGAAGAAGACTCCACTCATCATGTACCGTCATAACATTATCAACAAAGGCAGGCTCTGCCTCAACTCTGGCAACATCCTCAGGTTCTTCTGCCAAGAAATTAGGCCTTGAAGGCCTGTCAACTGTGCGTGTAGCTACCCTGTGAGGTCTAGGAATATTGGCTACACTCCTATTGTCCTCTGGTTCTTGATTGTTTCCGTTTGGAGGATTCATACACTCCATCATGGTGGTGAGTGCCTGTAAAGCCTGAGCAACCTGCTGCTGCCCCGTATCCATAGTCCTAAAAAATTCTCTTGTCTCCTCATCCTCAGTTCTGTGGCCTCTGGGTGGACTGCCTACATGCCTGTCACCCATAGTATCTAACTGCTTGTTATTGCTTTGTTCTCCTTCAAGGAGGGCTCTACTGCGTGTGTAATACCAGTGTGAACCCTTTCCCTGTGACTGCATGTAACTGTTAAACCCTTAGGATGGCAGGATTTAGCTCTGATACAACTGTAAGAACCTTAAAAGGCCCTCAACTGAGACAACTGACGTTTAACTGAACCTGTTGCATTTCAAGTGTGTTCTTTGCAAATTTGTAACAGCAAATATAATTTTGACAAACTTAAGCACAAAAAGCAACTATGGGTATTTGCTGGAAATCAATTTATAACTCAACAATATTGATCAAACCCTTATTACATATGTTCATCATTTATTAATGCTCAATACATAAACAAACAAAGCTAGAGAAGAACTGATAAATACCAGGACATTCTGTTAAAACCCTTATTTCCTTATTGCTGGTCATACACAGTTTTTATGACAGCAAGCTATAATTTATTCCCAATTGACCCGAATCACTTGCATGTTAGCCCGATGGAGAGACATAGGCAAGGCGTCCCTTCTGCTATTCTTTTATTTTTTTTTGGTTCCTCCAATATGAAAATCATAGCCCTTCTGGTGTTTGGCGCTACTTTTGAGGCAGCCGTACAGCCACTGATAAAAAATCTCTCATGGATGCCTCTGTTTCCCTCTCACTGCTGCAGCCTAATACTAGAGAAAAGGCGGTGCCTCTCTAATTATAAGCACAAACTTGGCTCCTGAATGAAACCAACTAGAAGAGCAAGATCAGTTGATATTTCACAACCTCTGATGCCGTTGCACAAGAATCTCACATTTTCTTGTACCGATACCTCTGATCACTGCAGAAGAATCTTCTGCTGAAACCCTAGGCCAAAACTCGTCTCAGAGCTCCAAAGCAAATTATCCAAAACTTAGCATAATGAAAAAAGACCTAAAATCTTCTTTAATCATCTCCATTTAAGGTTGGCGCGATTCCCAAGAAAGGTGCAATTTGGCCTTTAATAATGTTTTAACTTTTATTATTTATTTTTGACTATTGAAGTGTCAAAAAATAAATCATTTTCCATTTAATATAAAACTGGCCCCATCTGATGAGAAATAGACCCTCACTTAAGTTATAACTTAAAGTGACTTTTAAAACATTAAAGTTCGCCATTTAATATTTAATTAAAATAATTAAATATTAATATCTAAAAATAGAAAGTATCTCAAACGGAGTCTTGGAGACCTCAAACGAAAACCAGACCTGGAGTGCTCGCTATGAAGATGGTGAATCAAACTCTAGAGGACCCTCTACCCAACCTCATCAGCCTACGAGGGTCAATGATAGGCTAATCTACTCAGCTGACAGATGTCAACTAGAAGGGGACATCACATCTTCTCTGTGGGAATTTCCAGGGGTTTTCAGATCTCTGGTCCTTCATTGAAACAGTCTTTTGAAGGACGGAGTTGCACTGTTGCAATAGACTCTAGTAGAATTTAAAAGGATAAGGAGAAAACAGAAAAGAAAATCAACTTAGCCTATTGCTGAACTCTTTCCCTCCAACGAGGCCTAACCAGCTCTATACCCAGATTTCATTACATTTTATGTATGGACACTTCCAAGAAGAACATTACCCGGGATCCTAAAAAGGCTTGGGGTTTCTTTCCATAACTGTTTCCTAATTACTTAGATTTATCGTTGCAGTTTCACCCTAGTTTTATACTTTTCGGTCCCCCATGTTATTTACATTGGCTATTCTTTTGGGTTCAATTAATCCGCATTGCTCTATACACATTGATACTGCTTTCTTCTTTCTTTCCTTGTTCATTTATATACGGGTTCAGGCAAATGATGTTCATCTGCAATTGTTGGGATGCTATAATCATTAAACTAACTTAAATTTAGATGAAGAGGTCCCTTTCTCTTATTGCTCTAGACAAGCTAAAAATTTCTCCTCACACTTGTTAAATGAAATATCAGGATTCAACCCAGTTTAGACTTCTTAATTTACAGTAAAAGCATGAAAAAAATCATAGGTTTTCTGCAACCCAAGACCAAGGAAAAAACAGCTCTCAATAAGTTTTAGACTCCTTACGCGCAAGAACTCGGTTCTTTTATGATTCGCTTCTAAACCAAAAAGGTGTGATAAGAAAACAGATTATATATCTTCTTCAGCTATTCGTTCAAATGGCAATGTATGTTTTGGATGAAGATGATCAAGAGTTCATTTCCCTTCTGACTAGAACTCTAATTCCGTGAAAATATAGATGAAAAACGTAATGCACAAATTTAATTACATTGTAAAAGTATGATACTAACCTAATGCTGAGATCATCTCGAGGCTTTCCACTTCTAAAAGTACGGACAGGAATCCCAAAAGCAGGCGAAAATCGGAGTGGGGGGTGTCTGCGATAGAGACTGGATTAACCAATGCAAATGAAATTTCTGTGCTGGGTTGACAGAGGAGCTCGGTCCATGACCAACAGAAGGCTGTGTGATTTGCTTCAATGGTGACAAAATAGACTTAATTGCCCTCTTCATCGCCATTATCAGTTCAAGCAAAGAAGTAAATCTCCTCCTTATTGCTTCAAAATGTCCCTCCCTCCACTCAACTACAATATTTACGACTACTAAAATTAGCGGCAATATTTTTCTTGTTGCAGGTGCTAAGAGCATGTTCCATGCAGCTGTTTCAGCTTATTTTGGCTAGCAGCGGCAGTTCAATAGTTTTATGAATTATTTGTTGAGCAGCTGGTCTCATGAATATTTTTCTTTGGGGCTTATTTTTAAACAAAACATTTTAATTTCTTATTAATAGTATTAATACTAATTTGTCCACTTAAAATTTGAACGTGGCACTTTTTGTTAATAAGCAGTCATGTTCCCCCTTTTCTTCCATGGCTTATTTTTAATTCCTAAACAATAGCTGCAAGATGTTGCAAAGAAAAAAGTCGATAAAAGGCAAAATTAAATTGTCTATTTTAGCACGTTACAAAAAAGGCGCCAACGGAAGGAAAACACAAAAGGCCATAAGAAAGGAATGATGTAAACGTGGATTTTTTCAAAAAAATTTAAAAAGGATTTTCATATTATATATATATATATATATATATATATATATATATATATATATATATATATATATATTTTAAGAGAATTTTCATATAATAAAATAATTTTGTGATTATATTTTTATTATATATATTAATATGTAATATATATTTTATATGACACAATAAAATTTATAAATATAGATTATAATTATAATATATTTTATATAGTACAAATTAAACAATATATAATATAATTATATTTATGTGTAATATTTGAAATAGTATGAATTGTATCATTAATATTATTTAATATAAAATTTTAAAATAATTTTATGATTATATTTATCATATATATTAATATATAATATATGTTTTATATGACACAAACTAAATTATATACAAATGAGTGTTAGTTAACAATTTGTATCGAAGAATATTGATTATCAAGAGGTCGCTCTGCAACCAGAGCACGAGCGGGGGCTCCCAAAGTTCCTTGGGGAGCCCCCATATTTATTGCATGTCCTGTAGTATTAAACGACAGAAGATGGCTCTAATTGCTTTGCGAAACAAGTCATCTCGAAAGTCTCATCTTTTGGTATTCCTGGCTCTGTGGCCGCTAAACAAAGAACATTTAAACAAGCCCTTGAGGGCCACACGGTTGATCTCCCTCTCAAAGCTTGGTTTGTTGCAGAGGAAGGAAACAACATTGCGACCAATCCCATCGAAGAAGAAGGTAAGATTCCTCCTACCAAGAAACTCATCATTTCTCCTAATGCTTCTATGTCTGCAATTATTTCTAAGGAAGTTGATAGGCTTAGGGATTCACCAGTATTTCTTCCAGCCCTAGATGTTGATAGGGTTCCATCTAGGCAATTTATGAATAAATGGTTACAAGATATTTGGTCTAAAAAATTAGGGCTTCAATATACATATTGTCGGATGATTCAAAAGGGTATTTTCTTAAAAAAAATTAGTGACTCGAATAGCCAAAAAAAAGCCCTAGACAAACAATTTTGGGTTATACGGAATTCGAGTTTTAGAAGCATTAAATGGGCCCCTGAAAGTTGCAATGAGGAAATCATGGCCCTTTTGAACTCTAAGTGGATCATTGTAAAAAATGTTTCCCCGTTCCTCTAGTCGTATGTCTCTAAAATTGTGGAACCCCAGGGTAAAGTAATTAAAATTGACTCTTCCTCGACCCTTCTTCCCCATTTGGATGCGAGGGTCCTTGTTGCGTTCAACCCTGATGCGGGTTTCCCTGATGAAATTTTCATTAACTTGGAAAACTCTTCACATACCTGCTCTATGGAATACCTAGGGGATATCAATGCGTGCCACATTTGTAGAAGAAGTGGACATCACAAAAAGAATTGTCTGATTGTTACAAGGAGAGGTGCTCACCCTACTAAGGATCCTCCTCTTGCCTCTCATAAACCTTCCCCTTCTTCCCAATCCGATGCTGAGACCATTGGTCCACCCCAATCTAATGTTGAAACCATTGTTGCTTCGATCATTCCTGATCCTCCCACCCAATCCCAAGCCCCCTCCATTTCTAAGAGCATCTTAAAGTATCAAAGAGTCCTTGATGAGGCTCGTGAGGCTTCTGACCCTCCTCGTACCTCTCTATTTGATGGTCTAAATAAACCTAACTCTAATATGGGGTCAAGGACACAGAATGCTCAACAAATAGTGCTGGATAAATTGAAAAAAAGTGGTTGAGGCTAGAAAATAACTTGAAGTTGCACTATACCTGAACAATAGTGGCTCTAATGTATGCACTCCCTTGCCCTCTAATTTGGACTTGAATGTGGATAGTGAGGTTGTGGCCACTAGCCCCAACAATGCCATTATGGGGGTCTGCGGTAATGGTGAAGCCTCATCTTTGGGTAAGGCTAACATGAGTTTTAGTGGTCGGGAATGTAACCTTAAGAAGGATTATGTTATCAATATAGGTAAGGAGGATGGACCTGTTTTGTGCCCCATTAAGACCTCCCCTGAAACTCATGATGACTCTGAAGGCCCCCAGTTGGTTGTGGACACCCCTAGGTCCTCACATGGTGAGATTGGTGGGGTCAAGGACCCCCTCCTGATCTCCCACACTCAAACCCACAATGATGGGCATTTTGTCGCCCTCAGTAGTGGCCCTACTATCCCCAAAGGAGAGTTCAATATGAATATGGAGTCCCCAAATTTTGTATTGGGTATAAATGAAAAAGGGGATGACTTCATTGAGGTTAAATCCAAGAAATCTTGGAAAAAGAGATCTCCTAGAACTATTAGAGATGTAACTGTTAGAAAATAATGAATTGGAACAGACCAATTGTCTAAATCTAGAAGAAAGAGAGGCAAACCCAACTCAGTGGTTGCTTTTGATGCTAGTAATCTCACCAATAAGGAAGATTGGCCTAAATTTTTTGATGGGTTCGAGCCATCCATGGATACCTCTGAATAAATTTTTTCATGATTTTGAATACAGTATCTTGGAAGATAAGGAGTTTGGAATCCCTAGATAGGAAATATATTGTAAAAAGGTTCCTGCACATGCATAGAAACATTGACTGCCTTATGCTCCAAGAATTGAAATCTGTTGGATTCTCCTTGGAAATTGATTTGAAATGCATATGGAGAGATGATACTTATTTCTATACTAATCACTCTAAGGGAAAAGGGGGAATTGTTATCTTACTTAGTCACAAATGGTCCAATTGTGTGATTAAATGGGGGCAATCCCCCTGTGCTAGGGCTATCTAGGTAATGCTCAAAGTTGAGGATAATATATTTGGAATATGTTCAGTCTATGCTCCTAATGACTACAGAGAGGGTGCATTTATGGAACTGGATTTCTCATTTGGAAGATGTCTTGTGGTTCATTGAATGGGATTTTAATATAGTTGAGAGTGCTTAGGATAAAAGAGGTGGTTCTAGGTTTGAATGAAAACGAATTGAAAGAATGCATTGAGATAGAATGACTAATAAACTATTACTTTTTGATCCAATTGTTGGTCGGAAGGATGAACTAGGCTCCATCTGGTTCACATGGTGTAATTACCAACAACACGTCAAGATAGTATATTGCAGGCTAGACAGATTTTATTACAATAAGGAATTTTTTGAGGTACTTAAGGATGATAAAGGGGATAAATATTCGGTTATACCGTATACATTGTCTAACCACCACCCTATCCAAATCTCCTTGGGTCTCTCCAAATGTGACCTTACTCTGCCACCTAAAGTTGCATCTTTCATTCTAAATGCAAGGCTTCTGGAGGATGAGGACCTCACATGTTGCATCTTTCATTCTAAATACAAGGCTTTTGGAGGATGAGGACCTCAGATGTTGCATGGGATTTATCAGGGTCTTCAATAAGGTCTGTAATATCTCTCTCTCAAGCTGTGAGAGATGGAACCTAAATATTAGGAGTTGGAAGAACCTGTGCCAAACAGTGGGTAAGAAGAAGGCTAAGGATTATAGGAAAACTGAATTACACTTGCAAGAGGCTCTATCCAAGGAAAAATTTGAACTTCAAGCTAACCCTGAGGATGAACAACTCAACCATGACCTAGTCTACACTAAGGACAAGCTGAGAAAGATTCAAAATGTCAAGGTAATGGGCTGGAAAACTAGGGCCAAACTCAAATGGCTTGATGCAGGGGATAAGGGCTCTAAGTTCTTTTTTTAGTTGCTTAAAATGAAGGAGGCCAAAGATAGAATATACAGTACATGGGAGGATAATAGAAGTGTCACAGACCCTCAAGATATTCTTAACTATTTTGCCCAGTTTTACAAATCTATTTTTATGTCTGAAACTTTGGGGGAAGATCAAGATAAAGCTAGAGACATAATTAAGAATTTGCTCCCAAGGAAATTGGGGGAAGAGGATTATTTTCACCTAGGGAAACCTATATCCAAGGAAGAAATAGAACAAGCTATCTCCTCCCTAAGTAATGACAAGTTCCTGGGACCAGAGGGCTTCCCAGTGGAGTTTTATAAGGCCAATGTTGATTGGATTGTTAATGATCTACTATAACTATATATGGAAGCCATTGATAAAGGTACACTTGGTAGGGATATCAATCAAGGCCTCATTAAGCTCATTCTAAAGGAGGGTGATAGAACACTTATCAGGAATTGGCGCCCAATTACCCTCCTTAATGTCTCATATAAGATTTTGGCCAGGGTCGTGGTTAGAAGATTGGAGGAGATTCTTCCTAAAATCATTAGCCCTACCTAAACATGATTTGTGAAGGGCATGTACATCTTATAAAATCTTGTCACCCATTGGGAATCATTAAACTGGGCAAACTCTTTAGGGAAAAACATTGCTATGCTTTTGATTGATTTTGAGAAGGCATATGATAGGATTGAATGGGATTTTATAGTATAGATGCTTCACAATTTGGGCTTCCCAGAGTCATATTGCAGATTGGTTCAAACTTTACTATGTGATGCTAATGCAAAGATTGAGGTGAATGGCATGAGGTCAAACAGTTTCTCACTATCTAGGTCTATCAGACAAGGTTGTCCTATTGCCCCTGCTCTGTATTTTATTGGCGTTGATGCTCTGCATTATCTGGTTAAAAATAATGAACTCACCCCCAAGGTCAAAGGAATATGTCTACCCAATAAGGAAGAGGTGACCAATGTGCAGTTCGTTGATGATACTACAATTTTGATGTCCCTAGAAGAGAATAACTTGACTGCTCTATTGGAAAACATCAATATTTTTTTGCAAGGCCTCTAGTAGTAAGGTGACTCTCCATAAATCTTGTTTGCTTGGCTGGAATCACTCCCCCCCAACATGGTTGTCTAGATTCTCAATGAAATGGGGAGGTCCCAATCAAATAGTTAGATACCTGGGTATCCCCTTTTCAGTATCCCCTAATTTAAAAGAAATATGGGAGTGGATTAGAAATAAAATTGATAAGAAACTCTCTAAATGGAACAAGAACTTTCTCTCATTGGCTGGTAGGTATCAAGTATGCCAGAAGATACTCTCCTCATATAATATATACTTCTCCTCTGCATGGCTCTTGTGCAACTGTCAATTTAATCATATTCAGAAGCAAATTAGAAATTTCTTGTGGTCTGATGGAAAGGGCAATTGGAAACAACATGTTGTCAGATGGGAATGGTGTGTTTTAAACAAAGAGATTGGAGGGATGGGGCTGAAAGACCTCAGAAATCAGGGGATTGCCTTGACCTCCGAGTGGATTTGTAGGGCAGTTTGTGGAAATGAACCCTGGAAAGTAATATTAAGGCAGAACATCTTGATGTCGGTCTCTAAGAGGGCTAAGAAGTGGAAATATCTCCCCTTCTGTGATTAAATTGGAGGTAAGTTTGAAGTCTCCCCCAGTGGCTCTGTGATCTTCAAATCCTTATGGAAAGCTTGGGAAATGGTGTCTCAATTCATTAGAAACAATGATTGTTTTAAGGATAATAGTTGTATCAGTGCCAACATATCCATCTGGTGGAATTTGTTCCATAGGGATAAGCCTCTTGCCATGCTTCAAGGCTGCTCTACTCTAAAATGGTATAATAGTGGTATAAGAGCCTTTGCTGACGTGTTCCATAATGGTTCCTTGATCTCTTGGGATGCTTTATCTTGCAAGTTTAATGTGCCTCCCTCCTGATTCAAAACCTATGCACTTATGAAAGATGCTCTCTCCCCCTTGACCTCCTTGCCTCATATCTCTTTAATCCCCTCCTGCCCTCCTCCTTTGGTTGGCTTGATAATACCCCCCTACCATGCATCAAGTCTAAAACTATTTATAATACCCTGATGGACTCTTCCTCTGTTGTTGAACATATTAATTTTGTGTGGAACTTGGAATGGAGTAAGGTGTAGCAGGGCAAAGCTTTCAATAGGAGGTGGGTTGGGCCCTCTGAACCCAAAAAGAAGTTCTTTGCTTGGAGGTTGCTATTAAATAGGCACCCCCTAAAAGATTCTAATGGAAATGTGACCCTTTGCCAAACCTGTCGCCTTCCTAAATCTGTCCAGCATGTTTTCTTTGAGTGTTTGTTTGCCAAATAATTTTGGAATCTGTTTGGCTTTAATTTTGAGAGGGTTAATGTAGAACACATTGATGTTGTCCTAGGCTTCATTAAGGGCTGCAAGAAATTTGCTAACTCCTTTTAGTCTTGTTTTTCTTTAAAAAATTTATGGTTGATGTGTAAGTTTTGAAGTGATGAAGTTTTTAAAGGTAGGAGTAGAAATCTTACTGAGTCTCTGAGGAGACTCATTATGCATCTTGTCTCTTTGCAGATTTCAGTGGTTATAAAACTCGATGAAAGAAAATTTGATAAATGGTTGGATGATTGCACCATTCCTATTCACATCAAAGAGATATCTCATGGGTTCACATGGGAGCGGGGTGATCACCAGAAGACCCCGTTTGAGCAGGCCTTGATGAAGTTCATGCAACATCTTGAGGCACGACAGGCTAGAGAGGATTTGATTAGCAGAGAGGAGGAGCAGATTTGGGGGAGGGTTTCACACCCTCACAAGGAGAAGATCCTGGATGGTTTGGTGGAAGTCTGGATGGAGGGAGATCGGGGTTGGACTACTTGGATTCCGCCTGTAGGAGTCAACTATCATCCTGAGGGTGACATTATTTTCAGCTAACTAGTGGATGCTTTTTTTGTCTTTTTTTCTATAGTCTTTTGGTTAGCAGCGATGTAATACTTGGCCTATGTTGACCATCTCATTCATGGTTGGTTGTATCTGAGGTGTAATCTGACTCTAGACATGCCCGACCTCCTTGGGCTTTGATATGTAACTCTCTGTTTAGACTGCTTTATATTTAATCAAAAACAATTATATACAAATAATTATACTCATTGTTGTATAATATATTACATACATAAATTATAACTATGATATGAATTTCATGTATATTTTTATGAACTATAAAAAACAAATATAAAATTATTATAATTAATAATTAATATATTTTACATAGTACAAATTAAACTATATATAATATAATTATATTTATGTGCAATATTTGATAGAGTGTGAATTGTATCATTATTATATATTGCATTTAATATAATGCAATTAATAAAATTATTTTAAAACTAATATAATAGTTATAGATTATTATATATTATATTCTATAATAAAATTTATTAAGTATAATATACTTTTAATATAGTATAAATTAAATTAACATATAAAAATCTAATGGTTTTATTGATCGAGAGAGATGAAGATAAATAGGACCTAAAGAGAAGAAAAAAGAAATAAAGAGAGAAGTAATAAAGAGATATAGAGGAAGAGAGAAGGGCAAATAAATATAGAGAGAAATAGGGCACATAGAGGAAGAGAGATTGAGAGATAATGAGAAAGATAGAGATAGAGAAGAAGCCAAAGATGTAAAGAGCTCTCTCTTCCTTTTTCTCACTATATATATACATATACATACATACATATATATGTATGTATGTGTGTGTGTGTGTGTATATACATATATATATATATATATGTGTGTGTGTGTGTGTGTGTGTGTATGTATATGTATCTATGTATATGTATTTATATATACATATACATATACATATACATATACATATACATACATATATATATATAGATATACACACTTTTGTTTGCATGTCTCTCTCCCTCTCCCCCTCTCTTTGTAACTCGTTATATCTCTATCTCTCTATCACACTATCTCACCATCTATATCTTTGTTTATCTCTCCCTTGCCCTCTTCTTCAACATCTCTATATTTCTTCATCTCTATCTATCCCTCTCTATCTATCCCTCTCTATTTCTCATCTCTCTACCTTTATCTCTTCCTTTACATCTATCTATTTATCTCCCTTCCTTTGTCCCTCTATCTTTGTCTCTACCTCTATCTTCCTCTCTCCCTCGCCCTCTTCTTATACCTCTATATACATCTATTTTCCTTTATAGTCTCTATATATCCATATACCTTCTTCCATCCCTCTCCATCCATATATCTCTCCCTCTCTCTACCTCTCTCTATATATCTCTTCCTATATTTATATATATCTTTCCATCTCTCCCTCTCTATATATCCCTCCATCCTCTTTCTTTATCAATTCCTCTCCTTTTTTTAGTATCCATCTCCATATCTATCTATGTCTTCCTCTCCATCTCTCTCTATCTTTCATTCCCCCCCCCCTTCTATATCTACCTCTCTCTCTCTTCATATCCCTATATTGCAAGCATAACATGAGCCTATTGATAATGGATCTTGATTATCTTCCTAATTTAAAGCTTTTGTTTCAATCGTATTTGGATCCTTGTAAGTGGATTCATAGTTGATTTGAAGCCATCACTTCTTCATTAAGATCTTCGTTACATAAAAAATATCATTTGTTAAATTGCCTACCAATTGTCCTCATGTACTACACAAATTTATGCAGCTATTAGACCAATTTTTTTTCTAATTTACACACCAAGGTGTGATTTCTAGTATTATATAATCGAAAAACACCTTCATATGGTAAAAAAACACATAGAAGGCAATAAAAACAATGAAGAAAATGATTAAATTTGTAGAAATATGTTGATCTCTTTAATCAACAAGGCTCCGAAGATGTGTAAAAGATCTCAGCCTAAGAAGAGAGTTTCAAATACTTTCCCAACTAACCCATGGTACAATGGATGAATGCAAGGCTAGTAAAAGATCATTCAAAGAGGAGCCAAACAAAAAAATTAAGATAAAAAATAAAAAATGGATAAAATCTACAAAAGAAAGTTATATGATTTCAAAGAGGAAATAATTAATATATCTATGGAAACACAACCCCAAAGGCTTCTTGAGAGAGTTGGAGCAAAAGAGAAAAACAATGGAAAATGATTTCATGGATGCCCACTAGTAAGATTACGTGAAGCTCCTATATGAACAAGTTTAAGAGAAAAGTAACCCTCCCATGATTGACACATCAACCAAGCTCTTCTCAATGGAAGATATCGAATAAGGAATAAAGAATTTAGTAGGTATTAAGCTCAAGACATTGATGGTCCACAAGCAAAATTTTTTAAAGTGAGGAGTAGAGCACCTTACTCCACACATTAAGAGAATTTTTAACATCACACAAAGCAACTTTTTAATCGAGTGGACAACTAATGTCGTTATCCCTATCTAAAAAAATGGAGATATCAATAGTCATTTTAACTATCATACTATTATGATCAACCCTCTTCTTGGAATACTTTTTGAGACTATAATGGAATGCATAATTAGTGGGTGGTTAGAAAAAGAGGGAAAAGGAAAAAAAGGCCAAGTTATCTTTAGGCCAAGACATCCTACCATTGATCACCACACAACTCTTAGGAACTTCATTAAAAAGGATTTGGACACCCAAGGAGGAGAAGTCTTTTGTTTCTTTGTT